>NW_028225185.1:40212121-40327121 GCF_052327205.1 Somniosus microcephalus
AGAGGCAGAGAGAGAGGGAGATAAGCAGAGAGAGACTGCCGGACAGAGTAAGAGTGGCACAGAGAGAGAAGGAGGTACAGCACGGGTTAGATACAGAGTAAAGCTCCCTCTACACTGTCCCATCAAACACTCCCAGGGCAGGTACAGCACGGGTTAGATACAGAGTAAAGCTCCCTCTACACTGTCCCCATCAAACACTCTCAGGGCAGGTACAGCACGGGTTAGATACAGAGTAAAGCTCCCTCTACACTGTCCCATCAAACACTCCCAGGGCAGGTACAGCACGGGTTAGATACAGAGTAAAGCTCCCTCTACACTGTCCCATCAAACACTCCCAGGGCAGGTACAGCACGGGTTAGGTACAGAGTAAAGCTCCCTCTACACTGTCCCCATCAAACACTCCCAGGGCAGGTACAGCACGGGTTAGATACAGAGTAAATCTCCCTCTACACTGTCCCATCAAACACTCCCAGGGCAGGTACAGCACGGGTTAGATACAGAGTAAAGCTCCCTCTACACTGTCCCATCAAACACTCCCAGGGCAGGTACAGCACGGGTTACATACAGAGTAAATCTCCCTCTACACTGTCCCATCAAACACTCCCAGGGCAGGTACAGCACGGGTTAGATACAGAGTAAAGCTCCCTCTACACTGTCCCATCAAACACTCCCAGGGCAGGTACAGCACGGGTTAGGTACAGAGTAAAGCTCCCTCTACACTGTCCCCATCAAACACTCCCAGGGCAGGTACAGCACGGGTTAGATACAGAGTAAATCTCCCTCTACACTGTCCCATCAAACACTCCCAGGGCAGGTACAGCACGGGTTAGATACAGAGTAAAGCCCCCTCTACACTGTCCCATCAAACACTCCCAGGGCAGGTACAGCACGGGTTACATACAGAGTAAATCTCCCTCTACACTGTCCCATCTAACACTCCCAGGGCAGGTACAGCACGGGTTAGATACAGAGTAAAGCTCCCTCTACACTGTCCCATCAAACACTCCCAGGGCAGGTACAGCACAGGTTAGATACAGAGTAAAGCTCCCTCTACACTGTCCCCATCAAACACTCTCAGGGCAGGGACAGCATGGGTTAGATACAGAGTAAATCTCCCTCTACACTGTCCCATCAAACACTCCCAGGGCAGTTACAGCACGGGTTAGGTACAGAGTAAAGCTCCCTCTACACTGTCCCCATCAAACACTCCCAGGGCAGGTACAGCACGGGTTAGATACAGAGTAAATCTCCCTCTACACTGTCCCATCAAACACTCCCAGGGCAGGTACAGCA
Organism: Somniosus microcephalus; assembly: GCF_052327205.1. Lineage (NCBI taxonomy): Eukaryota > Metazoa > Chordata > Chondrichthyes > Squaliformes > Somniosidae > Somniosus > Somniosus microcephalus. The sequence goes on from NW_028225185.1 coordinate 40,213,415, forward strand.
CGGGTTAGATACAGAGTAAATCTCCCTCTACACTGCCCCATCAACACTCCCAGGACAGGTACAGCACGGGTTAGGTATTGAGTAAAGCTCCCTCTACACTGTCCCATCAAACACTCCCAGGACAGGTACAGCATGGGTTAGATACAGGGTAAAGCTCCCTCTACAGTGTCTCATCAAACACTCCCAGAGCAGGTACAGCACGGGTTAGATACAGCGTAAAGCTCCCTCTACACTGTCCCATCAAACACTCCCAGAGCAGGTACAGCACGGGTTAGATACAGAGTAAAGCTCCCTCTACACTGTCTCATCAAACACTCCCAGGGCAGGTGCAGCACGTGTTAGATACAGAGTAAATCTCCCTCTACACTGCCTCATCAAACACTCCCAGGGCAGGTACAGCACGGGTTAGGTACAGAGTAAAGCTTCCTCTACACTGCCCCATCAAACACTCCCAGGGCAGGTACAGCACGGGTTAGGTACAGAGTAAAGCTCCCTCTACACTGTACCATCAAGCACTCCCAGAGCAGGTACAGCACCGGTTAGACACAGAGTAAAGCTCCCTCTACACTGTCCCATCAAACACTCCCGGGGCAGGTACAGCACGGGTTAGATACAGAGGGAAGCTCCCTCTACACTGTCACAGCAAACACTCCCAGGGCAGGTACAGCACGGGTTAGATACAGAGTAAAGCTCCCTCTACACTGTCCCATCAAACATTTCCAGGGCTGGTACAGCACGGGTTAGATACAGAGTAAAGCTCCCTCTACACTATCCCATCAAACACTCAAACACTCCCAGGGCAGGTACAGCACGGGTTTGCTACAGAGTAAAGCTCCCTCTACACTGTCCCATCAAACACTCCCAGGGCAGGTACAGCACGGGTTAGGTACAGAGTAAAGCTCCCTCTACACTGTCCCCATCAAACACTCCCAGGGCAGGTACAGCACGGGTTAGATACAGAGTAAAGCTCCCTCTACACTGTCCCATCAAACACTCCCAGGGCAGGTACAGCACGGGTTACATACAGAGTAAATCTCCCTCTACACTGTCCCATCAAACACTCCCAGGGCAGGTACAGCACGGGTTAGATACAGAGTAAAGCTCCCTCTATACTGTCCCATCAAACACTCCCAGGGCAGGTACAGCACAGGTTAGATACAGAGTAAAGCTCCCTCTACACTGTCCCCATCAAACACTCTCAGGGCAGGGACAGCATGGGTTAGATACAGAGTAAATCTCCCTCTACACTGTCCCATCAAACACTCACAGGGCAGGTACAGCACGGGTTAGGTACAGAGTAAAGCTCCCTCTACACTGTCCCCATTAAACACTCCCAGGGCAGGTACAGCACGGGTTAGATACAGAGTAAATCTCCCTCTACACTGTCCCATCAAACACTCCCAGGGCAGGTACAGCACGGGTTAGATACAGAGTAAAGCTCCCTCTACACTGTCCCATCAAACACTCCCAGGTCAGCTACAGCACGGGTTAGGTACAGAGTAAAGATCCCTCTACACTGTCCCCATCAAACACTCCCAGGGCAGGTACAGCACGGGTTAGATACAGAGTAAATCTCCCTCTACACTGTCCCATCAAACACTCCCAGGGCAGGTACAGCACGGGTTAGATACAGAGTAAAGCTCCATCTACATTGTCCCATCAAACACTCCCGGGGCAGGTACAGCACGGGCTAGATACAGAGTAAAGCTCCCTCTACACTGTCCCATCAAACACTCCCAGGGCAGGTACAGCACGGGTTAGATACAGAGTAAAGTTCCCTCTAAACTGCCCCATCAAACACTCTCAGGGCATGTACGGCACGGTTTAGATACAGAGTAAAGCTCCCTCTGCACTGTCCCATCAAACACTCCCAGGGAAGGTACAGCACGGGTTAGATACAGAGTAAAGCTCCATCTACACTGTCCCATCAAACATTCCCAGGGCAGGTACAGCACTGGTTAGATACAGATTAAAGCTCCCTCTACACTGTCCCATCAAACACTCCCAGGGAAGGTACAGCACAGGGTTAGATACAGAGTAAAGCTCCCTCTACACTGTCCCAACAAACACTCCCAGGGCAGGTACAGCACGGGTTAGATACAGAGTAAAGCTCCCTCTACACTGTCCCATCAAACACTCCCAGAGCAGGTACAGCACGGGTTAGATACAGAGTAAAGCTCCCTCTACACTGTCCCATCAAACACTCCCAGGGCAGGTACAGCACGGGTTAGATACAGAGTGAGGCTCCCTCTACACTGTCCCATCAAACATTTCCAGGGCTGGTACAGCACGGGTTAGATACAGAGTAAAGCTCCCACTACACTGTCCCATCAAACAATCAAACACTCCCAGGGCAGGTACAGCACGGGTTAGGTGCAGAGTAAAGCTCCCTCTACTCTGTCCCATCAAACACTCCCAGGGCAGGTACAGCACGGGTTAGCTACAGAGTAAAGCTCCCTCTACACTGCCCCATCAAACATTCCCAGGGCAGGTACAGCACGGGTTAGGTACAGAGTAAAGCTCCCTCTACACTGCCCCATCAACACTCCCAGGGCAGGTACAGCACAGGTTAGGTACAGAGTAAAGCTCCCTCTACACTGCCCCATCCAACACTCCCAGGGCAGGTACAGCACGGGGTAGGTACAGAGTAAAGCTCCCTCTACACTGCCCCATCAACACTCCCAGGGCAGGTACAGCACGGGTTAGATACAGAGTAAAGCTCCCGCTACACTGCCCCATCAAACACTCCCAGGGCAGGTACAGCACGGGTTAGGTACAGAGTAAAGCTCCCTCTACACTGCCCCATCAACACTCCCAGGACAGGTACAGCACGGGTTAGGTATTGAGTAAAGCTCCCTCTACACTGTCCCATCAAACACTCCCAGGACAGGTACAGCATGGGTTAGATACAGGGTAAAGCTCCCTCTACAGTGTCTCATCAAACACTCCCAGAGCAGGTACAGCACGGGTTAGATACAGCGTAAAGCTCCCTCTACACTGTCCCATCAAACACTCCCAGAGCAGGTACAGCACGGGTTAGATACAGAGTAAAGCTCCCTCTACACTGTCTCATCAAACACTGCCAGGGCAGGTGCAGCACGTGTTAGATACAGAGTAAATCTCCCTCTACACTGCCTCATCAAACACTCCCAGGGCAGGTACAGCACGGGTTAGGTACAGAGTAAAGCTTCCTCTACACTGCCCCATCAAACACTCCCAGGGCAGGTACAGCACGGGTTAGGTACAGAGTAAAGCTCCCTCTACACTGTACCATCAAGCACTCCCAGAGCAGGTACAGCACCGGTTAGACACAGAGTAAAGCTCCCTCTACACTGTCCCATCAAACACTCCCGGGGCAGGTACAGCACGGGTTAGATACAGAGGGAAGCTCCCTCTACACTGTCCCAGCAAACACTCCCAGGGCAGGTACAGCACGGGTTAGATACAGAGTAAAGCTCCCTCTACACTGTCCCATCAAACATTTCCAGGGCTGGTACAGCACGGGTTAGATACAGAGTAAAGCTCCCTCTACACTATCCCATCAAACACTCAAACACTCCCAGGGCAGGTACAGCACGGGTTTGGTACAGAGTAAAGCTCCCTCTACACTGTCCCATCAAACACTCCCAGGGCAGGTACAGCACGGGTTAGGTACAGAGTAAAGCTCCCTCTACACTGTCCCCATCAAACACTCCCAGGGCAGGTACAGCACGGGTTAGATACAGAGTAAAGCTCCCTCTACACTGTCCCATCAAACACTCCCAGGGCAGGTACAGCACGGGTTACATACAGAGTAAATCTCCCTCTACACTGTCCCATCAAACACTCCCAGGGCAGGTACAGCACGGGTTAGATACAGAGTAAAGCTCCCTCTACACTGTCCCATCAAACACTCCCAGGGCAGGTACAGCACAGGTTAGATACAGAGTAAAGCTCCCTCTACACTGTCCCCATCAAACACGCTCAGGGCAGGGACAGCATGGGTTAGATACAGAGTAAATCTCCCTCTACACTGTCCCATCAAACACTCCCAGGGCAGGTACAGCACGGGTTAGGTACAGAGTAAAGCTCCCTCTACACTGTCCCCATCAAACACTCCCAGGGCAGGTACAGCACGGGTTAGATACAGAGTAAATCTCCCTCTACACTGTCCCATCAAACACTCCCAGGGCAGGTACAGCACGGGTTAGATACAGAGTAAAGCTCCCTCTACACTGTCCCATCAAACACTCCCAGGTCAGGTACAGCACGGGTTAGGTACAGAGTAAAGATCCCTCTACACTGTCCCCATCAAACACTCCCAGGGCAGGTACAGCACGGGTTAGATACAGAGTAAATCTCCCTCTACACTGTCCCATCAAACACTCCCAGGGCAGGTACAGCACGGGTTAGATACAGAGTAAAGCTCCCTCTACACTGTCCCATCAAACACTCCCAGGGCAGGTACAGCACGGGTTACATACAGAGTAAATCTCCCTCTACACTGTCCCATCAAACACTCCCAGGGCAGGTACAGCACGGGTTAGATACAGAGTAAAGCTCCCTCTACACTGTCCCATCAAACACTCCCAGGGCAGGTACAGCACAGGTTAGATACAGAGTAAAGCTCCCTCTACACTGTCCCCATCAAACACTCTCAGGGCAGGGACAGCATGGGTTAGATACAGAGTAAATCTCCCTCTACACTGTCCCATCAAACACTCCCAGGTCAGGTACAGCACAGGTTAGATACAGAGTAAAGCTCCCTCTACACTGTCCCCATCAAACACTCCCAGGGTAGGTACAGCACGGGTTAGATACAGAGTAAATCTCCCTCTACACTGTCCCATCAAACACTCCCAGGGCAGGTACAGCACGGGTTAGATACAGAGTAAATCTCCCTCTACACTGTCCCATCAAACACTCCCAGGGCAGGTACAGCACGGGTTACATACAGAGTAAATCTCCCTCTACACTGTCCCATCAAACACTCCCAGGGCAGGTACAGCACGGGTTAGGTACAGAGTAAAGCTCCCTCTGCACTGTCCCCATCAAACACTCCCAGGGCAGGTACAGCACGGGTTAGATACGGAGTAAATCTCCCTCTACACTGTCCCATCAAACACTCCCAGGGCAGGTACAGCACGGGTTAGGTGCAGAGTAAAGCTCCCTCTACTCTGTCCCATCAAACACTCCCAGGGCAGGTACAGCACAGGTTAGCTACAGAGTAAAGCTCCCTCTACACTGCCCCATCAAACACTCCCAGGGCAGGTACAGCACGGGTTAGGTACAGAGTAAAGCTCCCTCTACACTGCCCCATCAACACTCCCAGGGCAGGTACAGCACAGGTTAGGTACAGAGTAAAGCTCCCTCTACACTGCCCCATCCAACACTCCCAGGGCAGGTACAGCACGGGTTAGGTACAGAGTAAAGCTCCCTCTACACTGCCCCATCAACACTCCCAGGACAGGTACAGCACGGGTTAGGTATTGAGTAAAGCTCCCTCTACACTGTCCCATCAAACACTCCCAGGACAGGTACAGCATGGGTTAGATACAGGGTAAAGCTCCCTCTACAGTGTCTCATCAAACACTCCCAGAGCAGGTACAGCACGGGTTAGATACAGCGTAAAGCTCCCTCTACACTGTCCCATCAAACACTCCCAGAGCAGGTACAGCACGGGTTAGATACAGAGTAAAGCTCCCTCTACACTGTCTCATCAAACTCTCCCAGGGCAGGTGCAGCACGTGTTAGATACAGAGTAAATCTCCCTCTACACTGCCTCATCAAACACTCCCAGGGCAGGTACAGCACGGGTTAGGTACAGAGTAAAGCTTCCTCTACACTGCCCCATCAAACACTCCCAGGGCAGGTACAGCACGGGTTAGGTACAGAATAAAGCTCCCTCTACACTTTACCATCAAGCACTCCCAGAGCAGGTACAGCACCGGTTAGACACAGAGTAAAGCTCCCTCTACACTGTCCCATCAAACACTCCCGGGGCAGGTACAGCACGGGTTAGATACAGAGGGAAGCTCCCTCTACACTGTCCCAGCAAACACTCCCAGGGCAGGTACAGCACGGGTTAGATACAGAGTAAAGATCCCTCTACACTGTCCCATCAAACATTTCCAGGGCTGGTACAGCACGGGTTAGATACAGAGTAAAGCTCCCTCTACACTATCCCATCAAACACTCAAACACTCCCAGGGCAGGTACAGCACGGGTTTGGTACAGAGTAAAGCTCCCTCTACACTGTCCCATCAAACACTCCCAGGGCAGGTACAGCACGGGTTAGGTACAGAGTAAAGCTCCCTCTACACTGTCCCCATCAAACACTCCCAGGGCAGGTACAGCACGGGTTAGATACAGAGTAAACCTCCCTCTACACTGTCCCATCAAACACTCCCAGGGCAGGTACAGCACGGGTTAGATACAGAGTAAAGCTCCCTCTACACTGTCCCATCAAACACTCCCAGGGCAGGTACAGCACGGGTTACATACAGAGTAAATCTCCCTCTACACTGTCCCATCAAACACTCCCAGGGCAGGTACAGCACGGGTTAGATACAGAGTAAAGCTCCCTCTACACTGTCCCCATCAAACACTCCCAGGGCAGGTACAGCACGGGTTAGATACAGAGTAAATCTCCCTCTACACTGTCCCATCAAACACTCCCAGGGCAGGTACAGCACGGGTTAGATACACAGTAAAGCTCCCTCTACACTGTCCCATCAAACACTCCCAGGGCAGGTACAGCACGGGTTACATACAGAGTAAATCTCCCTCTACACTGTCCCATCAAACACTCCCAGGGCAGGTACAGCACGGGTTAGATACAGAGTAAAGCTCCCTCTACACTGTCCCATCAAACACTCCCAGGGCAGGTACAGCACGGGTTAGGTACAGAGTAAAGCTCCCTCTACACTGTCCCCATCAAACACTCCCAGGGCAGGTACAGCACGGGTTAGATACAGAGTAAATCTCCCTCTACACTGTCCCATCAAACACTCCCAGGGCAGGTACAGCACGGGTTAAATACAGAGTAAAGCTCCCTCTGCACTGTCCCATCAAACACTCCCAGGGCAGGTACAGCACGGGTTACATACAGAGTAAATCTCACTCTACACTGTCCCATCAAACACTCCCAGGGCAGGTACAGCACGGGTTAGATACAGAGTAAAGCTCCTTCTACACTGTCCCATCAAACACTCCCAGGGCAGGTACAGCACGGGTTAGATACAGAGTAAAGCTCCATCTACATTGTCCCATCAAACACTCCCGGGGCAGGTACAGCACGGGCTAGATACAGAGTAAAGCTCCCTCTACACTGTCCCATCAAACACTCCCAGGGCAGGTACAGCACGGGTTAGATACAGAGTAAAGTTCCCTCTAAACTGCCCCATCAAACACTCTCAGGGCAGGTACAGCACGGGTTAGATACAGAGTAAAGCTCCCTCTGCACTGTCCCATCAAACACTCCCAGGGCAGGTACAGCACGGGTTAGGTACAGAGTAAAGCTCCCTCTACACTGTCCCCATCAAACACTCCCAGGGCAGGTACAGCACGGGTTAGATACAGAGTAAATCTCCCTCTACACTGTCCCATCAAACACTCCCAGGGCAGGTACAGCACGGGTTAGATACAGAGTAAAGCTCCCTCTACACTGTCCCATCAAACACTCCCAGGTCAGGTACAGCACGGGTTAGGTACAGAGTAAAGATCCCTCTACACTGTCCCCATCAAACACTCCCAGGGCAGGTACAGCACGGGTTAGATACAGAGTAAATCTCCCTCTACACTGTCCCATCAAACACTCCCAGGGCAGGTACAGCACGGGTTAGATACAGAGTAAAGCTCCCTCTACACTGTCCCATCAAACACTCCCAGGGCAGGTACAGCACGGGTTACATACAGAGTAAATCTCCCTCTACACTGTCCCATCAAACACTCCCAGGGCAGGTACAGCACGGGTTAGATACAGAGTAAAGCTCCCTCTACACTGTCCCATCAAACACTCCCAGGGCAGGTACAGCACAGGTTAGATACAGAGTAAAGCTCCCTCTACACTGTCCCCATCAAACACTCTCAGGGCAGGGACAGCATGGGTTAGATACACAGTAAATCTCCCTCTACACTGTCCCATCAAACACTCCCAGGTCAGGTACAGCACAGGTTAGATACAGAGTAAAGCTCCCTCTACACTGTCCCCATCAAACACTCCCAGGGCAGTTACAGCACGGGTTAGATACAGAGTAAATCTCCCTCTACACTGTCCCATCAAACACTCCCAGGGCAGGTACAGCACGGGTTAGATACAGAGTAAATCTCCCTCTACACTGTCCCATCAAACACTCCCAGGGCAGTTACAGCACGGGTTAGATACAGAGTAAAGCTCCCTCTACACTGCCCCATCAAACATTCCCAGGGCAGGTACAGCACGGGTTAGGTACAGAGTAAAGCTCCCTCTACACTGCCCCATCAACACTCCCAGGGCAGGTACAGCACAGGTTAGGTACAGAGTAAAGCTCCCTCTACACTGCCCCATCCAACACTCCCAGGGCAGGTACAGCACGGGGTAGGTACAGAGTAAAGCTCCCTCTACACTGCCCCATCAACACTCCCAGGGCAGGTACAGCACGGGTTAGATACAGAGTAAAGCTCCCGCTACACTGCCCCATCAAACACTCCCAGGGCAGGTACAGCACGGGTTAGGTACAGAGTAAAGCTCCCTCTACACTGCCCCATCAACACTCCCAGGACAGGTACAGCACGGGTTAGGTATTGAGTAAAGCTCCCTCTACACTGTCCCATCAAACACTCCCAGGACAGGTACAGCATGGGTTAGATACAGGGTAAAGCTCCCTCTACAGTGTCTCATGAAACACTCCCAGAGCAGGTACAGCACGGGTTAGATACAGCGTAAAGCTCCCTCTACACTGTCCCATCAAACACTCCCAGAGCAGGTACAGCACGGGTTAGATACAGAGTAAAGCTCCCTCTACACTGTCTCATCAAACACTGCCAGGGCAGGTGCAGCACGTGTTAGATACAGAGTAAATCTCCCTCTACACTGCCTCATCAAACACTCCCAGGGCAGGTACAGCACGGGTTAGGTACAGAGTAAAGCTTCCTCTACACTGCCCCATCAAACACTCCCAGGGCAGGTACAGCACGGGTTAGGTACAGAGTAAAGCTCCCTCTACACTGTACCATCAAGCACTCCCAGAGCAGGTACAGCACCGGTTAGACACAGAGTAAAGCTCCCTCTACACTGTCCCATCAAACACTCCCGGGGCAGGTACAGCACGGGTTAGATACAGAGGGAAGCTCCCTCTACACTGTCCCAGCAAACACTCCCAGGGCAGGTACAGCACGGGTTAGATACAGAGTAAAGCTCCCTCTACACTGTCCCATCAAACATTTCCAGGGCTGGTACAGCACGGGTTAGATACAGAGTAAAGCTCCCTCTACACTATCCCATCAAACACTCAAACACTCCCAGGGCAGGTACAGCACGGGTTTGGTACAGAGTAAAGCTCCCTCTACACTGTCCCATCAAACACTCCCAGGGCAGGTACAGCACGGGTTAGGTACAGAGTAAAGCTCCCTCTACACTGTCCCCATCAAACACTCCCAGGGCAGGTACAGCACGGGTTAGATACAGAGTAAAGCTCCCTCTACACTGTCCCATCAAACACTCCCAGGGCAGGTACAGCACGGGTTACATACAGAGTAAATCTCCCTCTACACTGTCCCATCAAACACTCCCAGGGCAGGTACAGCACGGGTTAGATACAGAGTAAAGCTCCCTCTACACTGTCCCATCAAACACTCCCAGGGCAGGTACAGCACAGGTTAGATACAGAGTAAAGCTCCCTCTACACTGTCCCCATCAAACACGCTCAGGGCAGGGACAGCATGGGTTAGATACAGAGTAAATCTCCCTCTACACTGTCCCATCAAACACTCCCAGGGCAGGTACAGCACGGGTTAGGTACAGAGTAAAGCTCCCTCTACACTGTCCCCATCAAACACTCCCAGGGCAGGTACAGCACGGGTTAGATACAGAGTAAATCTCCCTCTACACTGTCCCATCAAACACTCCCAGGGCAGGTACAGCACGGGTTAGATACAGAGTAAAGCTCCCTCTACACTGTCCCATCAAACACTCCCAGGTCAGGTACAGCACGGGTTAGGTACAGAGTAAAGATCCCTCTACACTGTCCCCATCAAACACTCCCAGGGCAGGTACAGCACGGGTTAGATACAGAGTAAATCTCCCTCTACACTGTCCCATCAAACACTCCCAGGGCAGGTACAGCACGGGTTAGATACAGAGTAAAGCTCCCTCTACACTGTCCCATCAAACACTCCCAGGGCAGGTACAGCACGGGTTACATACAGAGTAAATCTCCCTCTACACTGTCCCATCAAACACTCCCAGGGCAGGTACAGCACGGGTTAGATACAGAGTAAAGCTCCCTCTACACTGTCCCATCAAACACTCCCAGGGCAGGTACAGCACAGGTTAGATACAGAGTAAAGCTCCCTCTACACTGTCCCCATCAAACACTCTCAGGGCAGGGACAGCATGGGTTAGATACAGAGTAAATCTCCCTCTACACTGTCCCATCAAACACTCCCAGGTCAGGTACAGCACAGGTTAGATACAGAGTAAAGCTCCCTCTACACTGTCCCCATCAAACACTCCCAGGGTAGGTACAGCACGGGTTAGATACAGAGTAAATCTCCCTCTACACTGTCCCATCAAACACTCCCAGGGCAGGTACAGCACGGGTTAGATACAGAGTAAATCTCCCTCTACACTGTCCCATCAAACACTCCCAGGGCAGGTACAGCACGGGTTACATACAGAGTAAATCTCCCTCTACACTGTCCCATCAAACACTCCCAGGGCAGGTACAGCACGGGTTAGGTACAGAGTAAAGCTCCCTCTGCACTGTCCCCATCAAACACTCCCAGGGCAGGTACAGCACGGGTTAGATACGGAGTAAATCTCCCTCTACACTGTCCCATCAAACACTCCCAGGGCAGGTACAGCACGGGTTAGGTGCAGAGTAAAGCTCCCTCTACTCTGTCCCATCAAACACTCCCAGGGCAGGTACAGCACAGGTTAGCTACAGAGTAAAGCTCCCTCTACACTGCCCCATCAAACACTCCCAGGGCAGGTACAGCACGGGTTAGGTACAGAGTAAAGCTCCCTCTACACTGCCCCATCAACACTCCCAGGGCAGGTACAGCACAGGTTAGGTACAGAGTAAAGCTCCCTCTACACTGCCCCATCCAACACTCCCAGGGCAGGTACAGCACGGGTTAGGTACAGAGTAAAGCTCCCTCTACACTGCCCCATCAACACTCCCAGGACAGGTACAGCACGGGTTAGGTATTGAGTAAAGCTCCCTCTACACTGTCCCATCAAACACTCCCAGGACAGGTACAGCATGGGTTAGATACAGGGTAAAGCTCCCTCTACAGTGTCTCATCAAACACTCCCAGAGCAGGTACAGCACGGGTTAGATACAGCGTAAAGCTCCCTCTACACTGTCCCATCAAACACTCCCAGAGCAGGTACAGCACGGGTTAGATACAGAGTAAAGCTCCCTCTACACTGTCTCATCAAACTCTCCCAGGGCAGGTGCAGCACGTGTTAGATACAGAGTAAATCTCCCTCTACACTGCCTCATCAAACACTCCCAGGGCAGGTACAGCACGGGTTAGGTACAGAGTAAAGCTTCCTCTACACTGCCCCATCAAACACTCCCAGGGCAGGTACAGCACGGGTTAGGTACAGAATAAAGCTCCCTCTACACTTTACCATCAAGCACTCCCAGAGCAGGTACAGCACCGGTTAGACACAGAGTAAAGCTCCCTCTACACTGTCCCATCAAACACTCCCGGGGCAGGTACAGCACGGGTTAGATACAGAGGGAAGCTCCCTCTACACTGTCCCAGCAAACACTCCCAGGGCAGGTACAGCACGGGTTAGATACAGAGTAAAGATCCCTCTACACTGTCCCATCAAACATTTCCAGGGCTGGTACAGCACGGGTTAGATACAGAGTAAAGCTCCCTCTACACTATCCCATCAAACACTCCAACACTCCCAGGGCAGGTACAGCACGGGTTTGGTACAGAGTAAAGCTCCCTCTACACTGTCCCATCAAACACTCCCAGGGCAGGTACAGCACGGGTTAGGTACAGAGTAAAGCTCCCTCTACACTGTCCCCATCAAACACTCCCAGGGCAGGTACAGCACGGGTTAGATACAGAGTAAACCTCCCTCTACACTGTCCCATCAAACACTCCCAGGGCAGGTACAGCACGGGTTAGATACAGAGTAAAGCTCCCTCTACACTGTCCCATCAAACACTCCCAGGGCAGGTACAGCACGGGTTACATACAGAGTAAATCTCCCTCTACACTGTCCCATCAAACACTCCCAGGGCAGGTACAGCACGGGTTAGATACAGAGTAAAGCTCCCTCTACACTGTCCCCATCAAACACTCCCAGGGCAGGTACAGCACGGGTTAGATACAGAGTAAATCTCCCTCTACACTGTCCCATCAAACACTCCCAGGGCAGGTACAGCACGGGTTAGATACACAGTAAAGCTCCCTCTACACTGTCCCATCAAACACTCCCAGGGCAGGTACAGCACGGGTTACATACAGAGTAAATCTCCCTCTACACTGTCCCATCAAACACTCCCAGGGCAGGTACAGCACGGGTTAGATACAGAGTAAAGCTCCCTCTACACTGTCCCATCAAACACTCCCAGGGCAGGTACAGCACGGGTTAGGTACAGAGTAAAGCTCCCTCTACACTGTCCCCATCAAACACTCCCAGGGCAGGTACAGCACGGGTTAGATACAGAGTAAATCTCCCTCTACACTGTCCCATCAAACACTCCCAGGGCAGGTACAGCACGGGTTAAATACAGAGTAAAGCTCCCTCTGCACTGTCCCATCAAACACTCCCAGGGCAGGTACAGCACGGGTTACATACAGAGTAAATCTCACTCTACACTGTCCCATCAAACACTCCCAGGGCAGGTACAGCACGGGTTAGATACAGAGTAAAGCTCCTTCTACACTGTCCCATCAAACACTCCCAGGGCAGGTACAGCACGGGTTAGATACAGAGTAAAGCTCCATCTACATTGTCCCATCAAACACTCCCGGGGCAGGTACAGCACGGGCTAGATACAGAGTAAAGCTCCCTCTACACTGTCCCATCAAACACTCCCAGGGCAGGTACAGCACGGGTTAGATACAGAGTAAAGTTCCCTCTAAACTGCCCCATCAAACACTCTCAGGGCAGGTACAGCACGGGTTAGATACAGAGTAAAGCTCCCTCTGCACTGTCCCATCAAACACTCCCAGGGCAGGTACAGCACGGGTTAGGTACAGAGTAAAGCTCCCTCTACACTGTCCCCATCAAACACTCCCAGGGCAGGTACAGCACGGGTTAGATACAGAGTAAATCTCCCTCTACACTGTCCCATCAAACACTCCCAGGGCAGGTACAGCACGGGTTAGATACAGAGTAAAGCTCCCTCTACACTGTCCCATCAAACACTCCCAGGTCAGGTACAGCACGGGTTAGGTACAGAGTAAAGATCCCTCTACACTGTCCCCATCAAACACTCCCAGGGCAGGTACAGCACGGGTTAGATACAGAGTAAATCTCCCTCTACACTGTCCCATCAAACACTCCCAGGGCAGGTACAGCACGGGTTAGATACAGAGTAAAGCTCCCTCTACACTGTCCCATCAAACACTCCCAGGGCAGGTACAGCACGGGTTACATACAGAGTAAATCTCCCTCTACACTGTCCCATCAAACACTCCCAGGGCAGGTACAGCACGGGTTAGATACAGAGTAAAGCTCCCTCTACACTGTCCCATCAAACACTCCCAGGGCAGGTACAGCACAGGTTAGATACAGAGTAAAGCTCCCTCTACACTGTCCCCATCAAACACTCTCAGGGCAGGGACAGCATGGGTTAGATACACAGTAAATCTCCCTCTACACTGTCCCATCAAACACTCCCAGGTCAGGTACAGCACAGGTTAGATACAGAGTAAAGCTCCCTCTACACTGTCCCCATCAAACACTCCCAGGGCAGTTACAGCACGGGTTAGATACAGAGTAAATCTCCCTCTACACTGTCCCATCAAACACTCCCAGGGCAGGTACAGCACGGGTTAGATACAGAGTAAATCTCCCTCTACACTGTCCCATCAAACACTCCCAGGGCAGGTACAGCACGGGTTACATACAGAGTAAATCTCCCTCTACACTGTCCCATCAAACACTCCCAGGGCAGGTACAGCACGGGTTAGGTACAGAGTAAAGCTCCCTCTGCACTGTCCCCATCAAACACTCCCAGGGCAGGTACAGCACGGGTTAGATACGGAGTAAATCTCCCTCTACACTGTCCCATCAAACACTCCCAGGGCAGGTACAGCACGGGTTAGGTGCAGAGTAAAGCTCCCTCTACTCTGTCCCATCAAACACTCCCAGGGCAGGTACAGCACAGGTTAGCTACAGAGTAAAGCTCCCTCTACACTGCCCCATCAAACACTCCCAGGGCAGGTACAGCACGGGTTAGGTACAGAGTAAAGCTCCCTCTACACTGCCCCATCAACACTCCCAGGGCAGGTACAGCACAGGTTAGGTACAGAGTAAAGCTCCCTCTACACTGCCCCATCCAACACTCCCAGGGCAGGTACAGCACGGGTTAGGTACAGAGTAAAGCTCCCTCTACACTGCCCCATCAACACTCCCAGGGCAGGTACAGCACGGGTTAGATACAGAGTAAAGCTCCCGCTACACTGCCCCATCAAACACTCCCAGGGCAGGTACAGCACGGGTTAGGTACAGAGTAAATCTTCCTCTACACTGCCCCATCAACACTCCCAGGACAGGTACAGCACGGGTTATGTATTGAGTAAAGCTCCCTCTACACTGTCCCATCAAACACTCCCAGGACAGGTACAGCATGGGTTAGATACAGGGTAAAGCTCCCTCTACAGTGTCTCATCAAACACTCCCAGAGCAGGTACAGCACGGGTTAGATACAGCGTAAAGCTCCCTCTACACTGTCCCATCAAACACTCCCAGAGCAGGTACAGCACGGGTTAGATACAGAGTAAAGCTCCCTCTACACTGTCTCATCAAACTCTCCCAGGGCAGGTGCAGCACGTGTTAGATACAGAGTAAATCTCCCTCTACACTGCCTCATCAAACACTCCCAGGGCAGGTACAGCACGGGTTAGGTACAGAGTAAAGCTTCCTCTACACTGCCCCATCAAACACTCCCAGGGCAGGTACAGCACGGGTTAGGTACAGAATAAAGCTCCCTCTACACTTTACCATCAAGCACTCCCAGAGCAGGTACAGCACCGGTTAGACACAGAGTAAAGCTCCCTCTACACTGTCCCATCAAACACTCCCGGGGCAGGTACAGCACGGGTTAGATACAGAGGGAAGCTCCCTCTACACTGTCCCAGCAAACACTCCCAGGGCAGGTACAGCACGGGTTAGATACAGAGTAAAGATCCCTCTACACTGTCCCATCAAACATTTCCAGGGCTGGTACAGCACGGGTTAGATACAGAGTAAAGCTCCCTCTACACTATCCCATCAAACACTCAAACACTCCCAGGGCAGGTACAGCACGGGTTTGGTACAGAGTAAAGCTCCCTCTACACTGTCCCATCAAACACTCCCAGGGCAGGTACAGCACGGGTTAGGTACAGAGTAAAGCTCCCTCTACACTGTCCCCATCAAACACTCCCAGGGCAGGTACAGCACGGGTTAGATACAGAGTAAACCTCCCTCTACACTGTCCCATCAAACACTCCCAGGGCAGGTACAGCACGGGTTAGATACAGAGTAAAGCTCCCTCTACACTGTCCCATCAAACACTCCCAGGGCAGGTACAGCACGGGTTACATACAGAGTAAATCTCCCTCTACACTGTCCCATCAAACACTCCCAGGGCAGGTACAGCACGGGTTAGATACAGAGTAAAGCTCCCTCTACACTGTCCCCATCAAACACTCCCAGGGCAGGTACAGCACGGGTTAGATACAGAGTAAATCTCCCTCTACACTGTCCCATCAAACACTCCCAGGGCAGGTACAGCACGGGTTAGATACACAGTAAAGCTCCCTCTACACTGTCCCATCAAACACTCCCAGGGCAGGTACAGCACGGGTTACATACAGAGTAAATCTCCCTCTACACTGTCCCATCAAACACTCCCAGGGCAGGTACAGCACGGGTTAGATACAGAGTAAAGCTCCCTCTACACTGTCCCATCAAACACTCCCAGGGCAGGTACAGCACGGGTTAGGTACAGAGTAAAGCTCCCTCTACACTGTCCCCATCAAACACTCCCAGGGCAGGTACAGCACGGGTTAGATACAGAGTAAATCTCCCTCTACACTGTCCCATCAAACACTCCCAGGGCAGGTACAGCACGGGTTAAATACAGAGTAAAGCTCCCTCTGCACTGTCCCATCAAACACTCCCAGGGCAGGTACAGCACGGGTTACATACAGAGTAAATCTCACTCTACACTGTCCCATCAAACACTCCCAGGGCAGGTACAGCACGGGTTAGATACAGAGTAAAGCTCCTTCTACACTGTCCCATCAAACACTCCCAGGGCAGGTACAGCACGGGTTAGATACAGAGTAAAGCTCCATCTACATTGTCCCATCAAACACTCCCGGGGCAGGTACAGCACGGGCTAGATACAGAGTAAAGCTCCCTCTACACTGTCCCATCAAACACTCCCAGGGCAGGTACAGCACGGGTTAGATACAGAGTAAAGTTCCCTCTAAACTGCCCCATCAAACACTCTCAGGGCAGGTACAGCACGGGTTAGATACAGAGTAAAGCTCCCTCTGCACTGTCCCATCAAACACTCCCAGGGAAGGTAAAGCACGGGTTAGATACAGAGTAAAGCTCCATCTACACTGTCCCATCAAACATTCCCAGGGCAGGTACAGCACGGGTTAGATACAGAGTAAAGCTCCCTCTACACTGTCCCATCAAACACTCCCAGGGAAGGTACAGCACAGGGTTAGATACAGAGTAAAGCTCCCTCTACACTGTCCCAACAAACACTCCCAGGGCAGGTACAGCACGGGTTAGATACAGAGTAAAGCTCCCTCTACACTGTCCCATCAAACACTCCCAGGGCAGGTACAGCACGTGTTAGATGCAGAGTGAAGCTCCCTCTACACTATCCCATCAAACACTCCCAGGGAATGTACAGCACGGGTTAGATACAGAGTAAAACTTCCTCTACACTGTCCCATCAAACACTCCCAGAGCAGGTACAGCACGGGTTAGATACAGAGTAAATCTCCCTCTACACTGTCCCATCAAACACTCTCAGGGCAGGTACAGCACGGGTTAGGTACAGAGTAAAGCTCCCTCTACACTGTCCCATCAAACACTCTCAGGGCAGGTACAGCACAGGTTAGATACAGAGTAAAGCTCCCTCTACACTGTCCCATCAAACACTCCCACAGCAGGTACAGCACGGGTTAGATACAGAGTAAAGCTCCCTCTACACTGTCCCATCAAACACTCCCAGGGCAGGTACAGCACGTGTTAGATACAGAGTAAAGCTCCCTCTACACTGCCTCATCAAACACTCCCAGGGCAGGTACAGCACGGGTTAGGTACAGAGTAAAGCTCCCTCTACACTGTCCCATCAAACACTCCCAGGGCAGGTACAGCACGGGTTAGATACAGAGTAAAGCTCCCTCAACACTGTCCCATCAAACACTCCCACAGCAGGTACAGCACGGGTTAGATACAGAGTAAAGCTCCCTCTACACTGCCCCATCAACACTCCCAGGGCAGGTACAGCACAGGTTAGGTACAGAGTAAAGCTCCCTCTACACTGCCCCATCCAACACTCCCAGGGCAGGTGCAGCACGGGTTAGGTACAGAGAAAAGCTCCCTCTACACTGCCCCATCAACACTCCCAGGGCAGGTACAGCACGGGTTAGATACAGAGTAAAGCTCCCTCTACACTGCCCCATCAAACACTCCCAGGGCAGGTACAGCACGGGTTAGGTACAGAGTAAAGCTCCCTCTACACTGCCCCATCAACACTCCCAGGACAGGTACAGCACGGGTTAGGTATTGAGTAAAGCTCCCTCTACACTGTCCCATCAAACACTCCCAGGACAGGTACAGCATGGGTTAGATACAGGGTAAAGCTCCCTCTACAGTGTCTCATCAAACACTCCCAGGGCAGGTACAGCACGGGTTAGATACAGAGTAAAGCTCCCTCTACACTGTCCCATCAAACACTCCCAGGGCAGGTACAGCACAGGTTAGATACAGAGTAAAGCTCCCTCTACACTGTCCCCATCAAACACTCTCAGGGCAGGGACAGCATGGGTTAGATACAGAGTAAATCTCCCTCTACACTGTCCCATCAAACACTCACAGGGCAGGTACAGCACGGGTTAGGTACAGAGTAAAGCTCCCTCTACACTGTCCCCATCAAACACTCCCAGGGCAGGTACAGCACGGGTTAGATACAGAGTAAATCTCCCTCTACACTGTCCCATCAAACACTCCCAGGGCAGGTACAGCACGGGTTAGATACAGAGTAAAGCTCCCTCTACACTGTCCCATCAAACACTCCCAGGTCAGCTACAGCACGGGTTAGGTACAGAGTAAAGATCCCTCTACACTGTCCCCATCAAACACTCCCAGGGCAGGTACAGCACGGGTTAGATACAGAGTAAATCTCCCTCTACACTGTCCCATCAAACACTCCCAGGGCAGGTACAGCACGGGTTAGATACAGAGTAAAGCTCCATCTACATTGTCCCATCAAACACTCCCGGGGCAGGTACAGCACGGGCTAGATACAGAGTAAAGCTCCCTCTACACTGTCCCATCAAACACTCCCAGGGCAGGTACAGCACGGGTTAGATACAGAGTAAAGTTCCCTCTAAACTGCCCCATCAAACACTCTCAGGGCATGTACAGCACGGTTTAGATACAGAGTAAAGCTCCCTCTGCACTGTCCCATCAAACACTCCCAGGGAAGGTACAGCACGGGTTAGATACAGAGTAAAGCTCCCTCTACACTGTCCCAACAAACACTCCCAGGGCAGGTACAGCACGGGTTAGATACAGAGTAAAGCTCCCTCTACACTGTCCCATCAAACACTCCCAGAGCAGGTACAGCACGGGTTAGATACAGAGTAAAGCTCCCTCTACACTGTCCCATCAAACACTCCCAGGGCAGGTACAGCACGGGTTAGATACAGAGTGAGGCTCCCTCTACACTGTCCCATCAAACATTTCCAGGGCTGGTACAGCACGGGTTAGATACAGAGTAAAGCTCCCACTACACTGTCCCATCAAACAACCAAACACTCCCAGGCAGGTACAGCACGGGTTAGGTGCAGAGTAAAGCTCCCTCTACTCTGTCCCATCAAACACTCCCAGGGCAGGTACAGCACGGGTTAGCTACAGAGTAAAGCTCCCTCTACACTGCCCCATCAAACATTCCCAGGGCAGGTACAGCACGGGTTAGGTACAGAGTAAAGCTCCCTCTACACTGCCCCATCAACACTCCCAGGGCAGGTACAGCACAGGTTAGGTACAGAGTAAAGCTCCCTCTACACTGCCCCATCCAACACTCCCAGGGCAGGTACAGCACGGGGTAGGTACAGAGTAAAGCTCCCTCTACACTGCCCCATCAACACTCCCAGGGCAGGTACAGCACGGGTTAGATACAGAGTAAAGCTCCCGCTACACTGCCCCATCAAACACTCCCAGGGCAGGTACAGCACGGGTTAGGTACAGAGTAAAGCTCCCTCTACACTGCCCCATCAACACTCCCAGGACAGGTACAGCACGGGTTAGGTATTGAGTAAAGCTCCCTCTACACTGTCCCATCAAACACTCCCAGGACAGGTACAGCATGGGTTAGATACAGGGTAAAGCTCCCTCTACAGTGTCTCATCAAACACTCCCAGAGCAGGTACAGCACGGGTTAGATACAGCGTAAAGCTCCCTCTACACTGTCCCATCAAACACTCCCAGAGCAGGTACAGCACGGGTTAGATACAGAGTAAAGCTCCCTCTACACTGTCTCATCAAACACTGCCAGGGCAGGTGCAGCACGTGTTAGATACAGAGTAAATCTCCCTCTACACTGCCTCATCAAACACTCCCAGGGCAGGTACAGCACGGGTTAGGTACAGAGTAAAGCTTCCTCTACACTGCCCCATCAAACACTCCCAGGGCAGGTACAGCACGGGTTAGGTACAGAGTAAGGCTCCCTCTACACTGTACCATCAAGCACTCCCAGAGCAGGTACAGCACCGGTTAGACACAGAGTAAAGCTCCCTCTACACTGTCCCATCAAACACTCCCGGGGCAGGTACAGCACGGGTTAGATACAGAGGGAAGCTCCCTCTACACTGTCCCAGCAAACACTCCCAGGGCAGGTACAGCACGGGTTAGATACAGAGTAAAGCTCCCTCTACACTGTCCCATCAAACATTTCCAGGGCTGGTACAGCACGGGTTAGATACAGAGTAAAGCTCCCTCTACACTATCCCATCAAACACTCAAACACTCCCAGGGCAGGTACAGCACGGGTTTGGTACAGAGTAAAGCTCCCTCTACACTGTCCCATCAAACACTCCCAGGGCAGGTACAGCACGGGTTAGGTACAGAGTAAAGCTCCCTCTACACTGTCCCCATCAAACACTCCCAGGGCAGGTACAGCACGGGTTAGATACAGAGTAAAGCTCCCTCTACACTGTCCCATCAAACACTCCCAGGGCAGGTACAGCACGGGTTACATACAGAGTAAATCTCCCTCTACACTGTCCCATCAAACACTCCCAGGGCAGGTACAGCACGGGTTAGATACAGAGTAAAGCTCCCTCTACACTGTCCCATCAAACACTCCCAGGGCAGGTACAGCACAGGTTAGATACAGAGTAAAGCTCCCTCTACACTGTCCCCATCAAACACGCTCAGGGCAGGGACAGCATGGGTTAGATACAGAGTAAATCTCCCTCTACACTGTCCCATCAAACACTCCCAGGGCAGGTACAGCACGGGTTAGGTACAGAGTAAAGCTCCCTCTACACTGTCCCCATCAAACACTCCCAGGGCAGGTACAGCACGGGTTAGATACAGAGTAAATCTCCCTCTACACTGTCCCATCAAACACTCCCAGGGCAGGTACAGCACGGGTTAGATACAGAGTAAAGCTCCCTCTACACTGTCCCATCAAACACTCCCAGGGCAGGTACAGCACGGGTTAGATACAGAGTAAAGCTCCCTCTACACTGTCCCATCAAACACTCCCAGGGCAGGTACAGCACAGGTTAGATACAGAGTAAAGCTCCCTCTACACTGTCCCCATCAAACACTCTCAGGGCAGGGACAGCATGGGTTAGATACAGAGTAAATCTCCCTCTACACTGTCCCATCAAACACTCCCAGGGCAGGTACAGCACAGGTTAGATACAGAGTAAAGCTCCCTCTACACTGTCCCCATCAAACACTCCCAGGGCAGGTACAGCACGGGTTAGATACAGAGTAAATCTCCCTCTACACTGTCCCATCAAACACTCCCAGGGCAGGTACAGCACGGGTTAGATACAGAGTAAATCTCCCTCTACACTGTCCCATCAAACACTCCCAGGGCAGGTACAGCACGGGTTACATACAGAGTAAATCTCCCTCTACACTGTCCCATCAAACACTCCCAGGGCAGGTACAGCACGGGTTAGGTACAGAGTAAAGCTCCCTCTGCACTGTCCCCATCAAACACTCCCAGGGCAGGTACAGCACGGGTTAGATACGGAGTAAATCTCCCTCTACACTGTCCCATCAAACACTCCCAGGGCAGGTACAGCACGGGTTAGGTGCAGAGTAAAGCTCCCTCTACTCTGTCCCATCAAACACTCCCAGGGCAGGTACAGCACAGGTTAGCTACAGAGTAAAGCTCCCTCTACACTGCCCCATCAAACACTCCCAGGGCAGGTACAGCACGGGTTAGGTACAGAGTAAAGCTCCCTCTACACTGCCCCATCAACACTCCCAGGGCAGGTACAGCACAGGTTAGGTACAGAGTAAAGCTCCCTCTACACTGCCCCATCCAACACTCCCAGGGCAGGTACAGCACGGGTTAGGTACAGAGTAAAGCTCCCTCTACACTGCCCCATCAACACTCCCAGGGCAGGTACAGCACGGGTTAGATACAGAGTAAAGCTCCCGCTACACTGCCCCATCAAACACTCCCAGGGCAGGTACAGCACGGGTTAGGTACAGAGTAAATCTTCCTCTACACTGCCCCATCAACACTCCCAGGACAGGTACAGCACGGGTTAGGTATTGAGTAAAGCTCCCTCTACACTGTCCCATCAAACACTCCCAGGACAGGTACAGCATGGGTTAGATACAGGGTAAAGCTCCCTCTACAGTGTCTCATCAAACACTCCCAGAGCAGGTACAGCACGGGTTAGATACAGCGTAAAGCTCCCTCTACACTGTCCCATCAAACACTACCAGAGCAGGTACAGCACGGGTTAGATACAGAGTAAAGCTCCCTCTACACTGTCTCATCAAACTCTCCCAGGGCAGGTGCAGCACGTGTTAGATACAGAGTAAATCTCCCTCGACACTGCCTCATCAAACACTCCCAGGGCAGGTACAGCACGGGTTAGGTACAGAGTAAAGCTTCCTCTACACTGCCCCATCAAACACTCCCAGGGCAGGTACAGCATGGGTTAGGTGCAGAATAACGCTCCCTCTACACTTTACCATCAAGCACTCCCAGAGCAGGTACAGCACCGGTTAGACACAGAGTAAAGCTCCCTCTACACTGTCCCATCAAACACTCCCGGGGCAGGTACAGCACGGGTTAGATACAGAGGGAAGCTCCCTCTACACTGTCCCAGCAAACACTCCCAGGGCAGGTACAGCACGGGTTAGATACAGAGTAAAGATCCCTCTACACTGTCCCATCAAACATTTCCAGGGCTGGTACAGCACGGGTTAGATACAGAGTAAAGCTCCCTCTACACTATCCCATCAAACACTCAAACACTCCCAGGGCAGGTACAGCACGGGTTTGGTACAGAGTAAAGCTCCCTCTACACTGTCCCATCAAACACTCCCAGGGCAGGTACAGCACGGGTTAGGTACAGAGTAAAGCTCCCTCTACACTGTCCCCATCAAACACTCCCAGGGCAGGTACAGCACGGGTTAGATGCAGAGTAAACCTCCCTCTACACTGTCCCATCAAACACTCCCAGGGCAGGTACAGCACGGGTTAGATACAGAGTAAAGCTCCCTCTACACTGTCCCATCAAACACTCCCAGGGCAGGTACAGCACGGGTTACATACAGAGTAAATCTCCCTCTACACTGTCCCATCAAACACTCCCAGGGCAGGTACAGCACGGGTTAGATACAGAGTAAAGCTCCCTCTACACTGTCCCCATCAAACACTCCCAGGGCAGGTACAGCACGGGTTAGATACAGAGTAAATCTCCCTCTACACTGTCCCATCAAACACTCCCAGGGCAGGTACAGCACGGGTTAGATACACAGTAAAGCTCCCTCTACACTGTCCCATCAAACACTCCCAGGGCAGGTACAGCACGGGTTACATACAGAGTAAATCTCCCTCTACACTGTCCCATCAAACACTCCCAGGGCAGGTACAGCACGGGTTAGATACAGAGTAAAGCTCCCTCTACACTGTCCCATCAAACACTCCCAGGGCAGGTACAGCACGGGTTAGGTACAGAGTAAAGCTCCCTCTACACTGTCCCCATCAAACACTCCCAGGGCAGGTACAGCACGGGTTAGATACAGAGTAAATCTCCCTCTACACTGTCCCATCAAACACTCCCAGGGCAGGTACAGCACGGGTTAAATACAGAGTAAAGCTCCCTCTGCACTGTCCCATCAAACACTCCCAGGGCAGGTACAGCACGGGTTACATACAGAGTAAATCTCACTCTACACTGTCCCATCAAACACTCCCAGGGCAGGTACAGCACGGGTTAGATACAGAGTAAAGCTCCTTCTACACTGTCCCATCAAACACTACCAGGGCAGGTACAGCACGGGTTAGATACAGAGTAAAGCTCCATCTACATTGTCCCATCAAACACTCCCGGGGCAGGTACAGCACGGGCTAGATACAGAGTAAAGCTCCCTCTACACTGTCCCATCAAACACTCCCAGGGCAGGTACAGCACGGGTTAGATACAGAGTAAAGTTCCCTCTAAACTGCCCCATCAAACACTCTCAGGGCAGGTACAGCACGGGTTAGATACAGAGTAAAGCTCCCTCTGCACTGTCCCATCAAACACTCCCAGGGAAGGTAAAGCACGGGTTAGATACAGAGTAAAGCTCCATCTACACTGTCCCATCAAACATTCCCAGGGCAGGTACAGCACGGGTTAGATACAGAGTAAAGCTCCCTCTACACTGTCCCATCAAACACTCCCAGGGAAGGTACAGCACAGGGTTAGATACAGAGTAAAGCTCCCTCTACACTGTCCCAACAAACACTCCCAGGGCAGGTACAGCACGGGTTAGATACAGAGTAAAGCTCCCTCTACACTGTCCCATCAAACACTCCCAGGGCAGGTACAGCACGTGTTAGATGCAGAGTGAAGCTCCCTCTACACTATCCCATCAAACACTCCCAGGGAATGTACAGCACGGGTTAGATACAGAGTAAAACTTCCTCTACACTGTCTCATCAAACACTCCCAGGGCAGGTGCAGCACGTGTTAGATACAGAGTAAATCTCCCTCTACACTGCCTCATCAAACACTCCCAGGGCAGGTACAGCACGGGTTAGGTACAGAGTAAAGCTCCCTCTACACTGTCCCATCAAACACTCCCAGAGCAGGTACAGCACGGGTTAGATACAAAGTAAAGCTCCCTCTACACTGTCTCATCAAACACTCCCAGGGCAGGTGCAGCACGTGTTAGATACAGAGTAAATCTCCCTCTACACTGCCTCATCAAACACTCCCAGGGCAGGTACAGCACGGGTTAGGTACAGAGTAAAGCTTCCTCTACACTGCCCCATCAAACACTCCCAGGGCAGGTACAGCACGGGTTAGGTACAGAGTAAAGCTCCCTCTACACTGTACCATCAAGCACTCCCAGAGCAGGTACAGCACCGGTTAGACACAGAGTAAAGCTCCCTCTACACTGTCCCATCAAACACTCCCGGGGCAGGTACAGCACGGGTTAGATACAGAGGGAAGCTCCCTCTACACTGTCCCAGCAAACACTCCCAGGGCAGGTACAGCACGGGTTAGATACAGAGTAAAGCTCCCTCTACACTGTCCCATCAAACATTCCCAGGGCAGGTACAGCACGGGTTAGGTACAGAGTAAAGCTCCCTCTACACTGTCCCATCAAACACTCCCAGGGCAGGTACAGCACGGGTTAGATACAGAGTAAAGCTCCCTCTACACTGTCCCATCAAACACTCCCAGGGCAGGTACAGCACGGGTTAGATACAGAGTAAAGCTCCCTCTACACTGTCCCATCAAACACTCCCAGGGCAGGTACAGCACAGGCTAGATACAGAGTAAAGCTCCCTCTACACTGTCCCATCAAACACTTCCAGGGCAGGTACAGCACGGGTTAGATACAGAGTAAAGCTCCATCTACAGTCTCCCATGCAGGTTGTTGTCAAAAGGAATCATAAAACTCCAGAAATGGTGTAATGATGGATTGTAAAAGAACAAAATCCTTAAAGTGGAGACAGGGTTTTAATTGAAGAGGGTGAGGGGCTGGTGTTAGAATGGGCTTCCTCGGGAGACGCAGGCGGTGAGGCTCCGGCTTCCTCTTCCTCCTCGCCTGGGGCATCGCTGCCACTGGCAGGTTGAGGGACAGGCTGGTCAGCTGGTGGTTCACTATCTGAAAGCAGGTAGTTACAAGAGTGGCTTTAGCGTGAGGACAGCGGGGCAGTAAGGGAGCAAGGACTGGAGACAGTTAGTAAGTTGGATTGAAAGTGTAAAAGGCTGGTGTTTTGAGGGGCGAGTGGTGTGAGAGAGGAGAGAAAGCTGATGACCATACCACTGCTGTCCCCAAGGGGGTCGACCACTCCAGCGGTCATGGCACGTATGGCTGACAACGATCCTGTGCACTCTCGCCTCCAAATTGGTGAGGATGTGTAGATCAGCTGGTCGTCCTCCTCCCGTGCGTTGCTGCTCCCGGCTGTTCTGAGAGAGCTTGGCCTGCAAGAAAAAGGAAGGCATCTGAGTGAATGTGCTTGCCTGATGTGCCTCCCATAGTTGAATAGCCCTTAATGTATGCAGATTCTGAGGGGGATTGACAGGGTAGATGCTGAGAGGATGTTTCCCCTCGTGGGGCAATCTAGAACGAGGGGGCACAGTTTCAGGATAAGGGGTCGCCCATTTAAGGCGGAGATGAGGAGGAATTTCTTCTCCCAGAGGATGGGGAATCTGTGGAATTCTCGACCCCAGAGCGCTGTGGAGGCGGAGTCAGTGAATATATTCAAGGCGGAGATAGACAGATAGGGGAGTCAAGGGTCATGGGGAACAGGCAGGTCAGTGAAGTTGAGGCCAAGATCAGATCAGCCATGATGTTATTGAGGGGGAAGAGATAGAGAGAGAGAGCAGCTGCAAACTCACTCAGACACCAATGACAGCCAGGAATTGAAAACATCATCAAAATGGCTGCTGTGGGGGGAGGGGTGGGTGGTGAGCTCATCAAAATGGACACAGCCGGCAGGAATTGACATCATCAAAAATTGACACTCCTAGGCTGCACCCCTTCAAAATGGGTCTGAGAGCGAGAGAGTGACAGACAGGGACAGACATAGAGAGACAAACAACCCCAGATTTCAAGGAATTGGATGACCTGTCAAAATTGAGATTAGTCCTAGGAGAAGGAGACAGACCATACCTTGGGGCCAAATATGTAACAACATGTCACAACCTGAGGACTGTTTAAAATTAAGACTGTTTAAAATTAATATTGAACGTACCAAATGAAGTACAAAGACTGTTTAAAATTAATATTGTTTCAAAGTAATATTGTTTGTACCCAACAAATGTCAAATCGATTGACACCTACAGAATGTTGGAAAACTGTACCTTTTTGCTATGTAAGCTTTGGCAATATGGTTCTCTGTAAACTTTCATGCCAATAAAGCATTTGAATTGAATTGGAATTGGAATTGGACAGAGAGAGATAGACAGAGAGAGATAGAGAGAGTTTGCAAAAGCTGGTGTTTGTGTGAGATGTGGTTCAGGTCTATTATTATCAGCTGTTGCTGGATTAAACCCTATTGATTTCATTCGGGCCTGGTCCACATGTAATGTTGGTGTGTGTATGTGACTTTTTTGCACTTTATTGGTGACTCTCAGTCACCCAGGGAGATATCTGTACACTGACTCGTGTCTCTCAGTCCCTCTCGCTCAGCGAGATATCTGTACCTTGACTGGTGTCTCTCAGTCCCTCTCTCCCAGGGAGATATTTCTGCACTGACTCGTGTCTCTCAGTCCCTCTCGCTCAGCGAGATATCTGTACACTGACTCGTGTCTCTCTGTCCCACTCCCTCGGGGAGATATCTGTACACTGACTGGTGTCTCTCAGTCCCTCTCTCTCAGGGAGATATCTGTACACTGACTGGTGTCTCTCAGTACCTCTCCCTCTGGGAGATATCTGCACACTGACTGGTGTCACTCAGTACCTCTCCCTCAGGGAGATATCTGTACACTGACTGGTGTCTCTCAGTCCCTCTCTCTCAGGGAGATATCTGTACACTGACTGGTGTCTCTCAGTACCTCTCCCTCTGGGAGATATCTGCACACTGACTGGTGTCACTCAGTACCTCTCCCTCAGGGAGATATCTGTACACTGACTGGTGTACCGCTCTCTCTATGTGCCTCTCTGTATATTGATCTCTCTCTATAGTTCTGTATCTCTCTCTACCTTTCCGTTATTAATTTATAATTTTATATTTCTTGAAATCTCTACACCTTCTCTCTTTGAAACTCTCAGAATGCCTGTTCTCAATTTCTCTCAGGCCTATTATTTGAGAGAGACATTTTAAAGTTAAACAGAACCTGCTCCAAAGTCACAGGAGATGCAGAACTAGAATGTGTGGTAACACCTGCTGCCTCATCTGGTCTGGTTTTGTATATTCCACCATCTCGTGTGTTTCAAGACTCTGGCGTTGGCCAGACATTGATTACCCATTCCATTGTCTTGGGCTGTTTACTATGAACATCTTAACCTGTTTCTGATCTACACAGGATGCAACAGATCAGAGTGCTGGCCTGGGCAAAACCGGCACCTCCATTCAACAATGGCACTGCAATGATATCATACAGTTCAACAATGCAGGAATGTCGCAAACAGCATTTGATCCCATATCCTCCATTAACTTTAAACACTCAAATCTTTCAGGTGAAGAAACTACATTTACCAGCTAGATTCCAAACCACAACTTCAATTGTTTAAGGCATAAAAAATGTCACAGAAATGTGATTTCTTGTTGTTATTTTACAATTTACAAATATACACACAATTTGTGTCACTGAATTATAAACAAAAAGCAGGAAAAGCTATGACTTAACAGAAATAAACATTGGTTTTGCTGTCCAGTAAGAAAGACAAGTCAGACTAACTTGGAAATGTTCACTCATATGTTGACGTAATGATTTATAATTTACCAATTTCGCTTCTGATGCTTTTCTCTCAAACATTCCCCACAATATTAATCCCTGCTCTTATCACGAGGAGTGTTGAATTATTTTAAGTACTTTGCAATTAATAGCGGGAAGCAAACTTCATTGTACTCACAATTTTTAATCTTCAATTTCAAACATTCAACCAAATCGAATTGAACATTATCAGAGTATTTTCTGTGTCTTTCTCTATAAACAAAGAGTGGTTTCTTCTAAAGTAGCTTCCTGCAATTTTTATACATCATTACGTAACTCTTGTTTCGATTAACACTCAATTAACCTGTGGAGCCTATACTCATTGGAGTTTAGAAGAATGAGAGGGGATCAACATCAGTAGAAATACATAAATTAATGCAGGGCGCTGGGGGAGAGAGGTTACTGAGTGACAGTGTGAGGGAGCTGGGTTAACGTAGAGGCATAGTCAGTAAGACAGGGCGCTGGGGGAGTGGGGTTACTGAGTGACAGTGTGAGGGAGCAGGCCTAACATCAGTAGAGATACAGTCAGTGACACAGGGCACTGGGGGAGTGGGGTTACTGAATTACAGTGTGGGGGAGCTGGGTTAAGTTCAGTAGAGATACAGTCAGTAACACAGGGCACTGGGGGAGAGGGTTACTGAGTGACAGTGTGAGGTAGCTGGATTAACATCAGTAGAGATACAGTCAGTAACACAGGGCGCTGGGGGAGAGGGTTTACTGAGTGACAGTGTGAGGGAGCTGGATTAACATCAGTAGAGATACAGTCAGTAACACAGGGTGCTGGGGGAGAGGGGTTACTGAGTGACAGTGTGAGGGAGCTGGATTAACATCAGTAGAGATACAGTCAGTAACACAGGGCGCTGGGGGAGAGGGGTTACTGAGTGACAGTGTGAGGGAGCTGGATTAACATCAGTAGAGATACAGTCAGTAACACAGGGCGCTGGGGGAGAGGGTTACTGAGTGACAGTGTGAGGGAGCTGGAGTAACATCAGTAGAGATACAGTCAGTAACACAGGTCACTGGGGGAGAGGGTTACTGAGTGACAGTGTGAGGGAGCTGGAGTAACATCAGTAGAGATACAGTCAGTAACACAGGGCGCTGGGGGAGAGGGTTACTGAGTGACAGTGTGAGGGAGCTGGAGTAACATCAGTAGAGATACAGTCAGTAACAGAGGACGCTGGGGGAGAGGGGTTACTGAGTGACAGTGTGGGGGAGCTGGGTTAACATCAGTAGAGATACAGTCAGTATCACAGGGCGCTGGGGGAGAGGGGTTACTGAGTGACAGTGTGAGGGAGCTGGATTAACATCAGTAGAGATACAGTCAGTGACACAGGGCGCTGGGGGAGAGCGGTTACTGAGTGACAGTGTGGGGAGCTGGATTAACATCAGTAGAGATACAGTCAGTAACACAGGGCGCTGGGGAGAGGGTTACTGAGTGACAGTGTGAGGGAGCTGGATTAACATCAGTAGAGATACAGTCAGTAACACAGGGCGCTGGGGGAGAGGGTTACTGAGTGACAGTGTGAGGGAGCTGGATTAACATCAGTAGAGATACAGTCAGTGACACAGGGCGCTGGGGAGAGGGTTACTGAGTGACAGTGTGAGGGAGCTGGATTAACATCAGTAGAGATACAGTCAGTAACACAGGGTGCTGGGGGAGAGGGTTACTGAGTGACAGTGTGAGGGAGCTGGATTAACATCAGTAGAGATACAGTCAGTAACACAGGGCGCTGGGGGAGAGGGTTACTGAGTGACAGTGTGAGGGAGCTGGATTAACATCAGTAGAGATACAGTCAGTAACACAGGGCGCTGGGGGAGATATCTGTACACTGACTGGTGTCACTCAGTACCTCTCTCTCAGGGAGATATCTGTGCACTGACTGGTGTCTCTCAGTACCTCTCTCTCAGGGAGATATTTGCACACTGACTGGTTTCTCTGAGTCCCTCTCTCTCTCAGGGAGATATCTGTACACTGACTGGTGTCTCTCAGTCCCTCTCCCTCAGGGAGATATCTGTACCTTGACTGGTGTCTCTCAGTCCCTCTCTCCCAGGGAGATATTTGTGCACTGACTGGTATCTCTTTATCCGTCTCCCTCAGGGAAATATCTGCACACTGAGTGGTGTCTCTCAGCCCCACTCCCTCAGGGAGATATCTGTACACTGACTGGTGTCTCTCAGTACCTCTCCCTCAGGGAGATATCTGTACACTGACTGGTGTCACTCAGTACCTCTCCATCAGGGAGATATCTGTACACTGACTGGTGTCTCTCAGTCCCCTCTCTCTCAGGGAGATATCTTTACACTGACTGGTGTCTCTCAGTACCTCTCCCTCAGGGAGATATCTGTACACTGACTGGTGTCACTCAGTCCCTCCCTCTCAGGGAGATATCTGTACACTGACTGGTGTCTCTCAGTCCCTCTCTCTCAGGGAGATATCTGTACACTGACTGGTGTCACTCAGTCCCCTCTCCCTCAGGGAGATATCTGTACACTGACTGGTGTCTCTCAGTACCTCTCCCTCAGGGAGGTATCTGCACACTGACTGGTGTCTCTCAGTACTTCTCCCTCTGGGAGATATCTGCACACTGACTGGTGTCAGTCAGTACCTCTCCTTCAGGGAGATATCTGTACACTGACTGGTGTCTCTCTGTCCCACTCCCTCGAGGAGATATCTGTACACTGACTGATGTCTCTCAGTCCCTCTCTCTCAGGGAGATATCTGTACACTGACTGGTGTCTATCTTTCCCTCTCCCTCTGGGAGATTTCTGTACACTGACTGGTGTCTCTCAGCACCTCTCCCTCAGGGAGATATCTGTACACTGACTGGTGTCACTCAGTACCTCTCCATCAGGGAGATATCTGTACACTGACTGGTGTCTCTCAGTCCCCTCTCTCTCAGGGAGATATCTTTACACTGACTGGTGTCTCTCAGTACCTCTCCCTCAGGGAGATATCTGTACACTGACTGGTGTCACTCAGTCCCTCCCTCTCAGGGAGATATCTGTACACTGACTGGTGTCTCTCAGTCCCTCTCTCTCAGGGAGATATCTGTACACTGACTGGTGTCACTCAGTCCCCTCTCCCTCAGGGAGATATCTGTACACTGACTGGTGTCTCTCAGTCCCTCTCTCTCAGGGAGATATCTGTACACTGACTGGTGTCTCTCAGTCCCCTCTCCCTCAGGGAGATATCTGTACACTGACTGGTGTCACTCAGTACCTCTCCCTCAGGGAGATATCTGTACACTGACTGGTGTCTCTCAGTCCCTCCCTCTCAGGGAGATATCTGTACAATGACTGGTGTCTCTCAGTCCCTCACTCTCAGGGAGATACCTGTACACTGACTGGTGTCACTCAGTACCTCTCTCTCAGGAAGATATCTGTACACTGACTGGTATCTATCAGTCCCTCTCTCTCAGGGAGATACCTGTACACTGACTGGTGTCACTCAGTGCCTCTCTCTCAGGGAGATATCTGTACACTGACTGGTGTCTCTCAGTCCCTCTCCCTCAGGGAGATATCTGTACACTGACTGGTGTCACTCAGTCCCTCTCTCTCAGGGAGATGTCTGTACACTGACTGGTGTCACTCAGTCCCTCTCTCTCAGGGAGATATCTGTACACTGACTGTTGTCTCTCAGTCCCTCTCTCTCAGGGAGATATCTGTACACTGACTGGTGTCTCTCAATCCCTCTCCCTCAGGGAGATATCTGTACACTGACTGGTGTCTCTCAGTCCCTCTCCCTCAGGGAGATATCTGTACACTGACTGGTGTCACTCAGTCCCTCTCTCTCAGGGAGATATCTGTACACTGACTGGTGTCTCTCAGTCCCCTCTTTCAGGGAGATATCTGTACATTGACTGGTGTCTCTCAGTCCCCTCTCTCTCAGGGAGATATCTGTACACTGACTGGTGTCTCTCAGTCCCCTCTCTCTCAGTGAGGTATCTGTACACTGACTGGTGTCTCTCAGTCCCTCTCCCTCAGGGAGTTATCTGTACACTGACTGGTGCCTCTCAGTCCCTCTCGCTCAGGGAGATATCTGTACCTTGACTGGTGTCTCTCAGTCCCTCTCTCCCAGGGAGATATTTGTGCACTGACTGGTATCTCTTTATCCGTCTCCCTCAGGGAAATATCTGCACACTGAGTGGTGTCTCTCAGCCCCACTCCCTCAGGGAGATATCTGTGCACTGACTGGTGTGTCTCAGTACCTCTCCCTCAGGGAGATATCTGTACACTGACTGGTGTCTCTCAGTACCTCTCCCTCAGGGAGGTATCTGCACACTGACTGGTGTCTCTCAGTACTTCTCCCTCTGGGAGATATCTGCACACTGACTGGTGTCAGTCAGTACCTCTCCTTCAGGGAGATATCTGTACACTGACTGGTGTCTCTCTGTCCCACTCCCTCGAGGAGATATCTGTACACTGACTGATGTCTCTCAGTCCCTCTCTCTCAGGGAGATATCTGTACACTGACTGGTGTCTATCTTTCCCTCTCCCTCTGGGAGATTTCTGTACACTGACTGGTGTCTCTCAGTACCTCTCCCTCAGGGAGATATCTGTACACTGACTGGTGTCTCTCAGTCCCTCACCCTCAGGGAGATATCTGCACACTGACTGGTGTCTCTCAGTCCCCTCTCTCTCAGGGAGATATCTGTACACTGACTGGTGTCACTCAGTACCTCTCCATCAGGGAGATATCTGTACACTGACTGGTGTCTCTCAGTCCCCTCTCTCTCAGGGAGATATCTTTACACTGACTGGTGTCTCTCAGTCCCCTCTCCCTCAGGGAGATATCTGTACACTGACTGGTGTCTCTCAGTACCTCTCCCTCAGGGAGATATCTGTACACTGACTGGTGTCTCTCAGTACCTCTCCCTCAGGGAGATATCTGTACACTGACTGGTGTCTCTCAGTCCCTCTCTCTCAGGGAGATATCTGTACACTGACTGGTGTCACTCAGTCCCTCTCCCCCTGGGAGATATCTGTACACTGACTGGTGTCACTCAGTACCTCTCTCTCAGGGAGATATCTGTACACTGACTGGTGTCTCTCAGTCGCTCCCTCTCAGGGAGATATCTGTACTCTGACTGGTGTCTCTCTGTCCCTCTCCCTCAGGGAGATATCTGTACACTGACTGGTGTCACTCAGTACCTCTCCCTCAGGGAGATATCTGTACACTGACTGGTGTCTCTCAGTCCCTCCCTCTCAGGGAGATATCTGTACAATGACTGGTGTCTCTCAGTCCCTCACTCTCAGGGAGATACCTGTACACTGACTGGTGTCACTCAGTACCTCTCTCTCAGGAAGATATCTGTACACTGACTGGTATCTATCAGTCCCTCTCTCTCAGGGAGATACCTGTACACTGACTGGTGTCACTCAGTGCCTCTCTCTCAGGGAGATATCTGTACACTGACTGGTGTCACTCAGTCCCTCTCTCTCAGGGAGATGTCTGTACACTGACTGGTGTCACTCAGTCCCTCTCTCTCAGGGAGATATCTGTACACTGACTGTTGTCTCTCAGTCCGTCTCTCTCAGGGAGATATCTGTACACTGACTGGTGTCTCTCAGTCCCTCTCCCTCAGGGAGATATCTGTACACTGACTGGTGTCTCTCAGTCCCTCTCCCTCAGGGAGATATCTGTACACTGACTGGTGTCACTCAGTCCCTCTCTCTCAGGGAGATATCTGTACACTGACTGGTGTCTCTCAGTCCCCTCTCTCAGGGAGATATCTGTACATTGACTGGTGTCTCTCAGTCCCCTCTCTCTCAGGGAGATATCTGTACACTGACTGGTGTCTCTCAGTCCCCTCTCTCTCAGTGAGGTATCTGTACACTGACTGGTGTCTCTCAGTCCCTCTCCCTCAGGGAGTTATCTGTACACTGACTGGTGCCTCTCAGTCCCTCTCGCTCAGGGAGATATCTGTACACTGACTGGTGTCACTCAGTACCTCTCCCTCAGGGAGATATCTGTACACTGACTGGTGTCTCTCAGTCCCTCTCCCTCAGGGAGATATCTGTACACTGACTGGTGTCTCTCAGCCCCTCGCCCTCTGGGAGATATCTGTACACTGACTGGTGTCACTCAGTCCCTCTCCCTCAGGGAGATATCTGTACACTGAATGGTGTCACTCAGTCCCCTCTCCCTCAGGGAGATATCTGTACACTGACTGGTGTCTCTCAGTCCCTCTCCCTCAGGGAGGTATCTGTACACTGACTGGTGTCTCTCAGTCCCCTCTCTCTCAGGGAGATATCTGTACACTGACTGGTGTCTCTCAGTCCCTCTCTCTCTGGGAGATATCTGTACACTGACTGGTGTCTCTCAGTCCCCTCTCTCTCAGGGAGATATCAGTACACTGACTGGTGTCTCTCAGTCCCTCTCTCTCTGGGAGATATCTGTACACTGACTGGTGTCTCTCAGTCCCCTCTCTCTCAGGGAGATATCTGTACACTGACTGGTGTCTCTCAGTCCCCTCTCTCTCAGGGAGATATCAGTACACTGACTGGTGTCTCTCAGTCCCTCTCTCTCTGGGAGATATCTGTACACTGACTGGTGTCTCTCAGTCCCCTCTCTCTCAGGGAGATATCTGTACACTGACTGGTGTCTCTCAGTCCCTCTCTCTCTGGGAGATATCTGTACACTGACTGGTGTCTCTCAGTCCCCTCTCTCTCAGGGAGATATCTGTACACTGACTGGTGTCTCTCAGTCCCTCTCTCTCAGGGAGATATCTGTACACTGACTGGTGTCTCTCAGTCCCCTTTCTCTCAGGGAGATATCTGTACACTGACTGGTGTCTCTCAGTCCCCTCTCTCTCACGGAGATATCTGTACACTGACTGGTGTCTCTCAGTCCCTCTCTCTCTGGGAGATATCTGTACACTGACTGGTGTCTCTCAGTCCCCTCTCTCTCAGGGAGATATCTGTACACTGACTGGTGTCTCTCAGTCCCCTTTCTCTCACGGAGATATCTGTACACTGACTGGTGTCACTCTGTCCCTCTCCCTCAGGGAGATATCTGTACACTGAATGGTGTCTCTCAGTCCCCTCTCTCTCTGGGAGATATCTGTACACTGATTGGTGTCTCTCAGTCCCTCTCTCTCAGGGAGATATCTGTACACTGACTGGTGTCTCTCAGTCCCCTCAGGGAGATATCTGTACACTGACTGGTATCTCTCAGTCCCTCTCTCTCAGGGAGATATCTGTACACTGACTGGTGTCTCTCAGTCCCCTCTCTCTCAGGGAGATATCTGTACACTGACTGGTGTCTCTCAGTCCCTCTCTCTCAGGGAGATATCTGTACACTGACTGGTGTCTCTCAGTCCCTCTCCCTCAGGGAGATATCTGTACACTGACTGGTGTCTCTCAGTCCTCTCTCTCAGGGAGATATCTGTACACTGACTGGTGTCTCTCAGTCCCCTCTCCCCCTCAGTGAGATATCTGTACACTGACTGGTGTCTCTCATTCCCTGTCTCTCAGGGAGATATCTGTACACTGACTGGTGTCTCTCAGTCCCCTCTCTTTCAGGGAGATATCTGTACACTGACTGGTGTCTCTCAGTCCCTCTCTCTCTGGGAGATATCTGTACACTGACTGGTGTCTCTCAGTCCCCTCTCTTTCAGGGAGATATCTGTACACTGACTGGTGCCACTCTGTCCCTCTCTCTCTGGGAGATATCTGTACATTGACTGGTGTCTCTCAGTCCCCTCTCTCTGGGAGATATCTGTACACTGACTGGTGTCTCTCAGTCCCTCTCTCTCAGGGAGATATCTGTACACTGACTGGTGTCTCTCAGTCCCTCTCTCTCAGGGAGATATCTGTACACTGACTGGTGTCACTCTGTCCCTCTCTCTCTGGGAGATATCTGTACACTGACTGGTGTCTCTCAGTCCCTCTCTCTCAGGGAGATATCTGTACACTGACTGGTGTCACTCTGTCCCTCTCTCTCTGGGAGATATCTGTACACTGACTGGTGTCTCTCAGTCCCCTCTCTTTCAGGGAGATATCTGTACACTGACTGGTGTCACTCTGTCCCTCTCTCTCTGGGAGATATCTGTACACTGACTGGTGTCACTCTGTCCCTCTCTCTCAGGGAGATATCTGTACACTGACTGGTGTCTCTCTGTCCCTCTCTCTCTGGGAGATATCTGTACACTGACTGGTGTCTCTCAGAAAGTACCGAAAGCATCCCGAGACAATGCTGGCCGGGATCCAGGGCTCTGTATCTCAGCAAATGTTGTTCCATTTGGGATCGGCTGTGTTTCCTGTACGAGGACACCCATATCTCTCTGAACACCAACATTTAATGGTTTCTCAGCATTTAGGAATATATTTTTTCTATTCTTCCTACCAAAGTGAATAAGCTCACATTTCTCCACATTATACTTCATTTGCCACCTTATTGCCCTCTCACTTAACCTGTCTATAGCCCTTTACAGCCTCTTTGTGGGCTCCTCACAGCTAACTGTCCCATGCAGATTTATATCGTCAGGAAACTTGGTTACATTGAGGGAGAGGCAGAGGCTGAGAGGCAGAGGGCGAGAGGCAGAGGGCGAGAGGGAGAGGGCGAGAGGCAGAGGGCGAGATGCAGAGGGCGAGAGACAGAGGGCGAGAGGCAGAGGGCGAGATGCAGAGGGCGAGAGGCAGAGGGCGAGAGGCAGAGGGAGAGAGGCAGAGGGTGAGATGCAGAGGGCGAGAGGCAGAGGGCGAGAGGCAGAGGGCGAGATGCAGAGGGCGAGAGGCAGAGGGCGAGAGGCAGAGGGCGAGCGGCAGAGGGCGAGAAGGAGAGGCAGAGAGGCAGAGGGCGAGAGGCAGAGGGCGAGAGGCAGAGGGCGAGAGGCAGAGGGCGAGATGCAGAGGGCGAGAGGCAGAGGGCGAGAGGCAGAGGGCGAGATGCAGAGGGCGAGAGGCAGAGGGCGAGAGGCAGAGGGAGAGAGGCAGAGGGCGAGATGCAGAGGGCGAGAGGCAGAGGGTGAGATGCAGAGGGCGAGAGGCAGAGGGTGAGATGCAGAGGGCGAGAGGCAGAGGGCGAGAGGCAGAGGGCGAGCGGCAGAGGGCGAGAAGGAGAGGCAGAGAGGCAGAGGGCGAGAGGCAGAGGGCGAGAAGGAGAGGCAGAGAGGCAGATGGCGAGAGGCAGAGGGCGAGAGACAGAGGGCGAGAGGCAGAGGGCGAGCGGCAGAGGGCGAGAAGGAGAGGCAGAGAGGCAGATGGCGAGAGGCAGAGGGCGAGAGGCAGAGGGCGAGAAGGAGAGGCAGAGAGGCAGAGGGCGAGAGGCAGAGGGCGAGAGGCAGAGGGCGAGAGGGAGAGGGAGAGAGGGAGAGGGCGAGAGGCAGAGGGCGAGAGGCAGAGGGCGAGAGGCAGAGGGCGAGAGGCAGAGGGAGAGAGGCAGAGGGCGAGAGGCAGAGGGAGAGAGGCAGAGGGCGAGAGGCAGAGGGCGAGGGGCAGAGGGCGAGAGGCAGAGGGCGAGAGGCAGAGGGAGAGAGGCAGAGGGCGAGAGGCAGAGGGCGAGGGGCAGATGGCGAGAGGCAGAGGGAGAGAGGCAGAGGGCGAGAGGCAGAGGGCGAGAGGCAGAGGGAGAGAGGCAGAGGGCGAGAGGCAGAGGGAGAGAGGCAGAGGGCGAGAGGCAGAGGGCGAGGGGCAGAGGGCGAGAGGCAGAGGGCGAGAGGCAGAGGGAGAGAGGCAGAGGGAGAGAGGCAGAGGGCGAGAGGCAGAGGGAGAGAGGCAGAGGGCGAGAGGCAGAGGGCGAGAGGCAGAGGGCGAGAGGCAGAGGGCGAGAGGCAGAGGGAGAGAGGCAGAGGGCGAGAGGCAGAGGGAGAGAGGCAGAGGGAGAGAGGCAGAGGGCGAGAGGCAGAGGGCGAGGGGCATGGGGCGAGAGGCAGAGGGAGAGAGGCAGAGGGCGAGAGGCAGAGGGCGAGATGCATGGGGCGAGGGGCATGGGGCGAGAG
Source organism: Somniosus microcephalus (assembly GCF_052327205.1). Classification (NCBI taxonomy): domain Eukaryota; kingdom Metazoa; phylum Chordata; class Chondrichthyes; order Squaliformes; family Somniosidae; genus Somniosus; species Somniosus microcephalus. The sequence goes on from NW_028225185.1 coordinate 40,252,114, forward strand.
GCAGAGGGCGAGAGGCAGAGGGCGAGAGGCAGAGGGCGAGAGGCAGAGGGCGAGAGGCAGAGGGAGATAGGCAGAGGGAGAGAGGGAGAGGGTGAGAGGCAGAGGGCGAGAGGGAGAGGGCGAGAGGGAGAGGGAGAGAGGGAGAGGGTGAGAGGGAGAGGGCGAGAGGGAGAGGGTGAGAGGCAGAGGGCGAGAGGGAGAGGGTGAGAGGGAGAGGGAGAGAGGGAGAGAGGGAGAGAGGCAGAGGGCGAGAGGCAGAGGGCGAGAGGCAGAGGGCGAGAGGCAGAGGGCGAGAGGGAGAGGGCGAGAGGGAGAGGGCGAGAGGCAGAGGGCGAGAGGGAGAGGGAGAGAGGCAGAGGGCGAGAGGGAGAGGGCGAGAGGGAGAGGGCGAGAGGGAGAGAGGGAGAGAGGGAGAGAGGCAGAGGGCGAGAGGCAGAGGGCGAGAGGCAGAGGGCGAGAGGGAGAGGGCGAGAGGAAGAGAGGGAGAGAGGGAGAGGGCGAGAGGCAGAGGGCGAGAGGCAGAGGGCGAGAGGCAGAGGGTGAGAGGCAGAGGGTGAGAGGCAGAGGGCAAGGGGCATGGGGCGTGAGGCAGAGGGCGAGAGGCAGAGGACGAGAGGCAGAGGGCGAGATACATAGGGCGAGAGGGAGAGGGCGAGAGGGAGAGGGTGAGAGGGAGAGGGCGAGAGGGAGAGAGGGAGAGAGGGAGAGGGAGAGAGGGAGAGAGGCAGAGGGCGAGAGGCAGAGGGCGAGAGGCAGAGGGCGAGAGGGAGAGGGAGAGAGGGAGAGGGCGAGAGGAAGAGAGGGAGAGAGGGAGAGGGCGAGAGGCAGAGGGCGAGAGGCAGAGGGCGAGAGGCAGAGGGCGAGAGGCAGAGGGCGAGAGGGAGAGGGCGAGAGGGAGAGGGCGAGAGGAAGAGAGGGAGAGAGGGAGAGGGCGAGAGGCAGAGGGCGAGAGGCAGAGGGCGAGAGGCAGAGGGCTAGAGGCAGAGGGCGAGAGGGAGAGGGCGAGAGGGAGAGAGGCAGAGGGCGAGAGGCAGAGGGCGAGAGGCAGAGGGCGAGATTGAGGTGGTTGATATTGAGGCTTTGGAAAGGGTGCAGAGGAGGAGGAGGCACTAGACTAATTCCCAGTCTAAAGCATCTTAGTTATCAAGATAGGCTGAAAGAGTTGGGACTTTCTACCTTAGAGAAGCGTAGACCACACGACTAAAAAATGATTGCTTTCCCCACCTTCCAGCGGCCATTGTACCATCAATCACGCCCAGGGCAGGTACAGCATGGGTTCGATCCAGAGTAAAGCTCCCTCTACACTCTCCCATCAAACACTCCCAGGGCAGGTACAGCACGGGTTAGATACAGAGTAAAGCTCCCTCTACACTGTCCCATCAACACTTCCAGGGCAGGTAAAGCACGGGTTAGATCCAGAGTAAAGCTCCCTCTACACTGTCCCATCAAACACTCCCAGGGCAGGTACAGCACGGGTTAGATACAGAGTAAAGCTCCCTCTACACTGTCCCATCAAACACTCCCAGGGCAGGTAAAGCACGGGTTAGATACAGAGTAAAGCTCCCTCTACACTGTCCCATCAAACACTCCCAGGGCAGGTACAGCACGGGTTAGATACAGATTAAAGCTCCCTCTACACTGTCCCATCAAACACTCCCAGGGCAGGTACAGCACGGGTTAGATCTAGAGTAAAGCTCCCTTTACACTGCCCCATCAAACACAGCGAGAGACAGCGAGAGAGAGACCGAGCCAGCGAGAGAAAGCGAGAGAGCCACTGAGAGAGAGAGCCAGCGAGAGAGCGAGGGAGCGCGAGCGAGCGAGAGAGCAACTGAGAGAGCGAGAGAGTGAGAGAGCGAGAGAGTGAGACAGCGGGAGAGTGAGAAACAGCGAGTTGGGGATTGATACAGGGCTAACAGGTGAGAGCAGGGCAGTGGGATTACTTTGGGATTGATGCAGGACTATGGGGAGAGAGCGGGGCAGTGGGATAAGTTTGGGATTGATGCAGGGCTATGGGGTGAGAGCGGGGCAGTGTGATTACTTTGTGGATTGATACAGGGCTTTGGGGAGAGAGCGGGGCAGTGGGATTAGGTTGGGGATTGATACAGGGCTTTGGGGAGAGAGCGGGGCAGTGGGATTAGGTTGGGGATTGATACAGGGCTATGGGGTGAGAGCGGGGCAGTGTGATTACTTTGTGGATTGATACAGGGCTTTGGGGAGAGAGCGGGGCAGTGGGATAAGTTTGGGATTGATGCAGGGCTATGGGGTGAGAGCGGGGCAGTGTGATTACTTTGTGGATTGATACAGGGCTTTGGGGAGAGAGCGGGGCAGTGGGATTAGGTTGGGGATTGATACAGGGCTTTGGGGAGAGAGCGGGGCAGTGGGATTAGGTTGGGGATTGATACAGGGCTATGGGGTGAGAGCGGGGCAGTGTGATTACTTTGTGGATTGATACAGGGCTTTGGGGAGAGAGCGGGGCAGTGTGATTACTTCGTGGATTGATACATGGCTTTGGGGAGAGAGCGGGGCAGTGGGATAAGTTTGGGATTGATGCAGGGCTATGGGGTGAGAGCGGGGCAGTGTGATTACTTTGTGGATTGATACAGGGCTTTGGGGAGAGAGCGGGGCAGTGGGATTAGGTTGGGGATTGATACAGGGCTAACAGGAGAGAGCGGGGCAGTGGGATTAGGTTGGGGATTGATACAGGGCTATGGGGAGAGAGCGGGGCAGTGTGATTACTTTGTGGATTGATACAGGGCTTTGGGGAGAGAGCGGGGCAGTGGGATTAGGTTGGGGATTGATACAGGGCTTTGGGGAGAGAGCGGGGCAGTGGGATTAGGTTGGGGATTGATACAGGGCTTTGGGGAGAGAGCGGGGCAGTGGGATTAGGTTGGGGATTGATACAGGGCTTTGGGGAGAGAGCGGGGCAGTGTGATTACTTCGTGGATTGATACAGGGCTTTGGGGAGAGAGCGGGGCAGTGGGATAAGTTTGGGATTGATGCAGGGCTATGGGGTGAGAGCGGGGCAGTGGGATTAGTTTGGGGATTGATACAGGGCTATGGGGAGAGAGCGGCGCAGTGGGATTAGGTTGGGGATTGATACAGGGCTATGGGGAGAGAGCGGGGCAGTGGGATTAGGTTGTGGATTGATACAGGGCTTTGGGGAGAGAGCGGGGCAGTGGGATTAGTTTGGGGATTGATACAGGGCTTTGGGGAGAGAGCGGGGCAGTGGGATTAGTTTGGGGATTGATACAGGGCTATGGGGAGAGAGCGGGGCAGTGGGATTAGGTTGTGGATTGATACAGGGCTTTGGGGAGAGAGCGGGGCAGTGGGATTAGTTTGGGGATTGATACAGGGCTTTGGGGAGAGAGCGGGGCAGTGGGATTAGGTTGGGGATTGATACAGGGCTAACAGGAGAGAGCAGGGCAGTGGGATTACTTTGGGACTGAGACAGAGAGGTGTCAAGTAGCTGATCCCAGTCCACTTTGGACAGATCCTGCCGTATCATATTAAAATCAGCCTGTTGTTTGCTAAATTTCCCCACTGAACTCATTGTTAATCAGCTTTATCAAAACGTGCCTGGATCTCCTGGTATATTTCAATACTGAACCTCGGTAGATTAAATAAACGTGTTACCGTGATTTGATTTAAATGGAGAGGAGGGATTCACATGTGGACGAATGTTGGTCTGCAGATATCTGGGTTCACCTTAGTAAAATGATGCAATAATAGACAATTAAAGTCTGTTCTGGGTATTCTTACTGAGATTTGAATGAATTTTAGGCCGTGAGACTCACTGTCTTATACACAGGAGTGAAGGATTACATTAAACAAAGATAATGGCCCTGAAATCATGGTCTCCGTAACGACGACTTAGGCCTTGGTAGAGGCCCCGCAAGTTCCGTGTTTCCGTCTGCGCTGTGTATGCGCTGAATCCCCAGACTTGCAATCTGTCAAGGTTTGCTACAGAATCGATAGAGTAAAGCTCTCTTTAAACACTCTCAGGGCAGGTACAGCACGGGTTAGATACAGAGTAAATCTCCCTCTACACTGTCCCATCAAACACTCCCAGGGCAGGTACAGCACGGGTTAGATACAGAGTAAAGCTCCCACTACACTGTCCCATCAAACACTCCCAGGGCAGGTACAGCACGGGTTAGGTACAGAGTAAAGCTCCCTCTACACTGTCCCCATCAAACACTCCCAGGGCAGGTACAGCACGGGTTAGATACAGAGTAAATCTCCCTCTACACTGTCCCATCAAACACTCCCAGGGCAGGTACAGCACGGGTTAGATACAGAGTAAAGCTCCCTCTACACTGTCCCATCAAACACTCCCAGGGCAGGTACAGCACGGGTTACATACAGAGTAAATCTCCCTCTACACTGTCCCATCAAACACTCCCAGGGCAGGTACAGCACGGGTTAGATACAGAGTAAAGCTCCCTCTACACTGTCCCATCAAACACTCCCAGGGCAGGTACAGCACGGGTTAGGTACAGAGTAAAGCTCCCTCTACACTGTCCCCATCAAACACTCCCAGGGCAGGTACAGCACGGGTTAGATACAGAGTAAATCTCCCTCTACACTGTCCCATCAAACACTCCCAGGGCAGGTACAGCACGGGTTAGATACAGAGTAAAGCTGCCTCTACACTGTCCCATCAAACACTCCCAGGGCAGGTACAGCACGGGTTACATACAGAGTAAATCTCCCTCTACACTGTCCCATCAAACACTCCCAGGGCAGGTACAGCACGGGTTAGATACAGAGTAAAGCTCCTTCTACACTGTCCCATCAAACACTCCCAGGGCAGGTACAGCACGGGTTAGATGCAGAGTAAAGCTCCATCTACATTGTCCCATCAAACACTCCCGGGGCAGGTACAGCACGGGCTAGATACAGAGTAAAGCTCCCTCTACACTGTCCCATCAAACACTCCCAGGGCAGGTACAGCACGGGTTAGATACAGAGTAAAGTTCCCTCTAAACTGCCCCATCAAACACTCTCAGGGCAGGTACAGCACGGGTTAGATACAGAGTAAAGCTCCCTCTGCACTGTCCCATCAAACACTCCCAGGGAAGGTACAGCACGGGTTAGATACAGAGTAAAGCTCCATCTACACTGTCCCATCAAACATTCCCAGGGCAGGTACAGCACGGGTTAGATACAGAGTAAAGCTCCCTCTACATTGTCCCATCAAACACTCCCAGGGAAGGTACAGCACAGGGTTAGATACAGAGTAAAGCTCCCTCTACACTGTCCCAACAAACACTCCCAGGGCAGGTACAGCACGGGTTAGATACAGAGTAAAGCTCCCTCTACAATGTCCCATCAAACACTCTCAGGGCAGGTTCAGCACGGGTTAGGTACAGAGTAAAGCTCCCTCTACACTGTCCCATCAAACACTCTCAGGGCAGGTACAGCACAGGTTAGATACAGAGTAAAGCTCCATCTACACTGTCTCATCAAACACTCCCAGAGCAGGTACAGCACGGGTTAGAGACAGAGTAAATCTCCCTCTACACTGCCCCATCAAACACTCTCAGGGCAGGTTCAGCACGGGTTAGGTACAGAGTAAAGCTCCCTCTACACTGTCCCATCAAACACTCCCACAGCAGGTACAGCACGGGTTAGATACAGAGTAAAGCTCCCTCTACACTGTCCCATCAAACACTCTCAGGGCAGGTACAGCACGGGTTAGATACAGAGTAAATCTCCCTCTACACTGTCCCATCAAACACTCCCAGGGCAGGTACAGCACGGGTTAGATACAGAGTAAAGCTCCCACTACACTGTCCCATCAAACACTCCCAGGGCAGGTACAGCACGGGTTAGGTACAGAGTAAAGCTCCCTCTACACTGTCCCCATCAAACACTCCCAGGGCAGGTACAGCACGGGTTAGATACAGAGTAAATCTCCCTCTACACTGTCCCATCAAACACTCCCAGGGCAGGTACAGCACGGGTTAGATACAGAGTAAAGCTCCCTCTACACTGTCCCATCAAACACTCCCAGGGCAGGTACAGCACGGGTTACATACAGAGTAAATCTCCCTCTACACTGTCCCATCAAACACTCCCAGGGCAGGTACAGCACGGGTTAGATACAGAGTAAAGCTCCCTCTACACTGTCCCATCAAACACTCCCAGGGCAGGTACAGCACGGGTTAGGTACAGAGTAAAGCTCCCTCTACACTGTCCCCATCAAACACTCCCAGGGCAGGTACAGCACGGGTTAGATACAGAGTAAATCTCCCTCTACACTGTCCCATCAAACACTCCCAGGGCAGGTACAGCACGGGTTAGATACAGAGTAAAGCTGCCTCTACACTGTCCCATCAAACACTCCCAGGGCAGGTACAGCACGGGTTACATACAGAGTAAATCTCCCTCTACACTGTCCCATCAAACACTCCCAGGGCAGGTACAGCACGGGTTAGATACAGAGTAAAGCTCCTTCTACACTGTCCCATCAAACACTCCCAGGGCAGGTACAGCACGGGTTAGATACAGAGTAAAGCTCCATCTACATTGTCCCATCAAACACTCCCGGGGCAGGTACAGCACGGGCTAGATACAGAGTAAAGCTCCCTCTACACTGTCCCATCAAACACTCCCAGGGCAGGTACAGCACGGGTTAGATACAGAGTAAAGTTCCCTCTAAACTGCCCCATCAAACACTCTCAGGGCAGGTACAGCACGGGTTAGATACAGAGTAAAGCTCCCTCTGCACTGTGCCATCAAACACTCCCAGGGAAGGTACAGCACGGGTTAGATACAGAGTAAAGCTCCATCTACACTGTCCCATCAAACATTCCCAGGGCAGGTACAGCACGGGTTAGATACAGAGTAAAGCTCCCTCTACATTGTCCCATCAAACACTCCCAGGGAAGGTACAGCACAGGGTTAGATACAGAGTAAAGCTCCCTCTACACTGTCCCAACAAACACTCCCAGGGCAGGTACAGCACGGGTTAGATACAGAGTAAAGCTCCCTCTACAATGTCCCATCAAACACTCTCAGGGCAGGTTCAGCACGGGTTAGGTACAGAGTAAAGCTCCCTCTACACTGTCCCATCAAACACTCTCAGGGCAGGTACAGCACAGGTTAGATACAGAGTAAAGCTCCATCTACACTGTCTCATCAAACACTCCCAGAGCAGGTACAGCACGGGTTAGATACAGAGTAAATCTCCCTCTACACTGCCCCATCAAACACTCTCAGGGCAGGTTCAGCACGGGTTAGGTACAGAGTAAAGCTCCCTCTACACTGTCCCATCAAATACTCCCACAGCAGGTACAGCACGGGTTAGATACAGAGTAAAGCTCCCTCTACACTGTCCCATCAAACACTCCCAGGGCAGGTACAGCACGTGTTAGATACAGAGTAAAGCTCCCTCTACACTGCCTCATCAAACACTCCCAGGGCAGGTACAGCACGGGTTAGGTACAGAGTAAAGCTCCCTCTACACTGTCCCATCAAACACTCCCACAGCAGGTACAGCACGGATTAGATACAGAGTAAAGCTCCCTCTACACTGCCCCATCAACACTCCCAGGGCAGGTACAGCACAGGTTAGGTACAGAGTAAAGCTCCCTCTACACTGCCCCATCCAACACTCCCAGGGCAGGTGCAGCACGGGTTAGGTACAGAGTAAAGCTCCCTCTACACTGCCCCATCAACACTCCCAGGGCAGGTACAGCACGGGTTAGATACAGAGTAAAGCTCCCTCTACACTGCCCCATCAAACACTCCCAGGGCAGGTACAGCACGGGTTAGGTACAGAGTAAAGCTCCCTCTACACTGCCCCATCAACACTCCCAGGACAGGTACAGCACGGGTTAGGTATTGAGTAAAGCTCCCTCTACACTGTCCCATCAAACACTCCCAGGACAGGTACAGCACGGGTCAGATACAGAGTAAAGCTCCCTCTACACTGCCCCATCAAACACTCCCAGGGCAGGTACAGCACGGGTTAGGTACAGAGTAAAGCTCCCTCTACACTGCCCCATCAACACTCCCAGGGCAGGTACAGCACGGGTTAGATACAGAGTAAAGCTCCCTCTACACTGTCCCATCAAACACTCCCAGGGCAGGTACAGCACGGGTTAGATACAGAGTAAAGCTCCTTCTACACTGTCCCCATCAAACACTCCCAGGGCAGGTACAGCACGGGTTAGATACAGAGTAAATCTCCCTCTACACTGTCCCATCAAACACTCCCAGAGCAGGTACAGCACAGGTTAGATACAGAGTAAAGCTCCCTCTGCACTGTCCCATCAAACACTCCCAGGGCAGGTACAGCACAGGTTAGATACAGAGTAAAGCTCCCTCTGCACTGTCCCATCAAACACTCCCAGGGCAGGTACAGCACGGGTTAGATACAGAGTAACGCTCCCTCTGCACTGTCCCATCAAACACTCCCAGGGCAGGTACAGCACGGGTTAGATACAGAGTAAAGCTCCCTCTACACTGTCCCATCAAACACTTCCAGGGCAGGTACAGCACGGGTTAGATACAGAGTAAAGCTCCATCTACAGTCTCCCATGCAGGTTGTTGTCAAAAGGAATCATAAAACTCCAGAAATGGTGTAATGATGGATTGTAAAAGAACAAAATCCTTAAAGTGGAGACAGGGTTTTAATTGAAGAGGGTGAGGGGCTGGTGTTAGAATGGGCTTCCTCGGGAGACGCAGGCGGTGAGGCTCCGGCTTCCTCTTCCTCCTCGCCTGGGGCGTCGCTGCCACTGGCAGGTTGAGGGACAGGCTGGTCAGCTGGTGGTTCACTATCTGAAAGCAGGTAGTTACAAGAGTGGCGTTAGCGTGAGGACAGGGGGGCAGTAAGGGAGCAAGGACTGGAGACAGTTAGTAAGTTGGATTGAAAGTGTAAAAGGCTGGTGTTTTGAGGGGCGAGTGGTGTGAGAGAGGAGAGAAAGCTGATGACCATACCACTGCTGTCCCCAAGGGGGTCGACCACTCCAGCGGTCATGGCACGTATGGCTGACAACGATCCTGTGCACTCTCGCCTCCAAATTGGTGAGGATGTGTAGATCAGCTGGTCGTCCTCCTCCCGTGCGTTGCTGCTCCCGGCTGTTCTGAGAGAGCTTGGCCTGCAAGATAAAGGAAGGCATCTGAGTGAATGTGCTTGCCTGATGTGCCTCCCATAGTTGAATAGCCCTTAATGTATGCAGATTCTGAGGGGGATTGACAGGGTAGATGCTGAGAGGATGTTTCCCCTCGTGGGGCAATCTAGAACGAGGGGGCACAGTTTCAGGATAAGGGGTCGCCCATTTAAGGCGGAGATGAGGAGGAATTTCTTCTCCCAGAGGATGGGGAATCTGTGGAATTCTCGACCCCAGAGCGCTGTGGAGGCGGAGTCAGTGAATATATTCAAGGCGGAGATAGACAGATAGGGGAGTCAAGGGTCATGGGGAACAGGCAGGTCAGTGAAGTTGAGGCCAAGATCAGATCAGCCATGATGTTATTGAGGGGGAAGAGATAGAGAGAGAGAGCAGCTGCAAACTCACTCAGACACCAATGACAGCCAGGAATTGAAAACATCATCAAAATGGCTGCTGTGGGGGGAGGGGTGGGTGGTGAGCTCATCAAAATGGACACAGCCGGCAGGAATTGACATCATCAAAAATTGACACTCCTAGGCTGCACCCCTTCAAAATGGGTCTGAGAGCGAGAGAGTGACAGACAGGGACAGACATAGAGAGACAAACAACCCCAGATTTCAAGGAATTGGATGACCTGTCAAAATTGAGATTAGTCCTAGGAGAAGGAGACAGACCATACCTTGGGGCCAAATATGTAACAACATGTCACAACCTGAGGACTGTTTAAAATTAAGACTGTTTAAAATTAATATTGAACGTACCAAATGAAGTACAAAGACTGTTTAAAATTAATATTGTTTCAAAGTAATATTGTTTGTACCCAACAAATGTCAAATCGATTGACACCTACAGAATGTTGGAAAACTGTACCTTTTTGCTATGTAAGCTTTGGCAATATGGTTCTCTGTAAACTTTCATGCCAATAAAGCATTTGAATTGAATTGGAATTGGAATTGGACAGAGAGAGATAGACAGAGAGAGATAGAGAGAGTTTGCAAAAGCTGGTGTTTGTGTGAGATGTGGTTCAGGTCTATTATTATCAGCTGTTGCTGGATTAAACCCTATTGATTTCATTCGGGCCTGGTCCACATGTAATGTTGGTGTGTGTATGTGACTTTTTTGCACTTTATTGGTGACTCTCAGTCACCCAGGGAGATATCTGTACACTGACTCGTGTCTCTCAGTCCCTCTCGCTCAGCGAGATATCTGTACCTTGACTGGTGTCTCTCAGTCCCTCTCTCCCAGGGAGATATTTCTGCACTGACTCGTGTCTCTCAGTCCCTCTCGCTCAGCGAGATATCTGTACACTGACTCGTGTCTCTCTGTCCCACTCCCTCGGGGAGATATCTGTACACTGACTGGTGTCTCTCAGTCCCTCTCTCTCAGGGAGATATCTGTACACTGACTGGTGTCTCTCAGTACCTCTCCCTCTGGGAGATATCTGCACACTGACTGGTGTCACTCAGTACCTCTCCCTCAGGGAGATATCTGTACACTGACTGGTGTCTCTCAGTCCCTCTCTCTCAGGGAGATATCTGTACACTGACTGGTGTCTCTCAGTACCTCTCCCTCTGGGAGATATCTGCACACTGACTGGTGTCACTCAGTACCTCTCCCTCAGGGAGATATCTGTACACTGACTGGTGTACCGCTCTCTCTATGTGCCTCTCTGTATATTGATCTCTCTCTATAGTTCTGTATCTCTCTCTACCTTTCCGTTATTAATTTTAATTTTATATTTCTTGAAATCTCCACACCTTCTCTCTTTGAAACTCTCAGAATGCCTGTTCTCAATTTCTCTCAGGCCTATTATTTGAGAGAGACATTTTAAAGTTAAACAGAACCTGCTCCAAAGTCACAGGAGATGCAGAACTAGAATGTGTGGTAACACCTGCTGCCTCATCTGGTCTGGTTTTGTATATTCCACCATCTCGTGTGTTTCAAGACTCTGGCGTTGGCCAGACATTGATTACCCATTCCATTGTCTTGGGCTGTTTACTATGAACATCTTAACCTGTTTCTGATCTACACAGGATGCAACAGATCAGAGTGCTGGCCTGGGCAAAACCGGCACCTCCATTCAACAATGGCACTGCAATGATATCATACAGTTCAACAATGCAGGAATGTCGCAAACAGCATTTGATCCCATATCCTCCATTAACTTTAAACACTCAAATCTTTCAGGTGAAGAAACTACATTTACCAGCTAGATTCCAAACCACAACTTCAATTGTTTAAGGCATAAAAAATGTCACAGAAATGTGATTTCTTGTTGTTATTTTACAATTTACAAATATACACACAATTTGTGTCACTGAATTATAAACAAAAAGCAGGAAAAGCTATGACTTAACAGAAATAAACATTGGTTTTGCTGTCCAGTAAGAAAGACAAGTCAGACTGACTTGGAAATGTCCACTCATATGTTGACGTAATGATTTATAATTTACCAATTTCGCTTCTGATGCTTTTCTCTCAAACATTCCCCACAATATTAATCGCTGCTCTTATCACGAGGAGTGTTGAATTATTTTAAGTACTTTGCAATTAATAGCGGGAAGCAAACTTCATTGTACTCACAATTTTTAATCTTCAATTTCAAACATTCAACCAAATCGAATTGAACATTATCAGAGTATTTTCTGTGTCTTTCTCTATAAACAAAGAGTGGTTTCTTCTAAAGTAGCTTCCTGCAATTTTTATACATCATTACGTAACTCTTGTTTCGATTAACACTCAATTAACCTGTGGAGCCTATACTCATTGGAGTTTAGAAGAATGAGAGGGGATCAACATCAGTAGAAATACATAAATTAATGCAGGGCGCTGGGGGAGAGAGGTTACTGAGTGACAGTGTGAGGGAGCTGGGTTAACGTAGAGGCATAGTCAGTAAGACAGGGCGCTGGGGGAGTGGGGTTACTGAGTGACAGTGTGAGGGAGCAGGCCTAACATCAGTAGAGATGCAGTCAGTGACACAGGGCACTGGGGGAGTGGGGTTACTGAATTACAGTGTGGGGGAGCTGGGTTAAGTTCAGTAGAGATACAGTCAGTAACACAGGGCGCTGGGGGAGAGGGTTACTGAGTGACAGTGTGAGGTAGCTGGATTAACATCAGTAGAGATACAGTCAGTGACACAGGGCACTGGGGGAGAGAGGTTACTGAGTGACAGTGTGAGGTAGCTGGATTAACATCAGTAGAGATACAGTCAGTAACACAGGGCGCTGGGGGAGAGAGGTTACTGAGTGACAGTGTGAGGGAGCTGGATTAACATCAGTAGAGATACAGTCAGTAACACAGGGCGCTGGGGGAGAGGGTTTACTGAGTGACAGTGTGAGGGAGCTGGATTAACATCAGTAGAGATACAGTCAGTAACACAGGGCGCTGGGGGAGAGGGTTACTGAGTGACAGTGTGAGGGAGCTGGATTAACATCAGTAGAGATACAGTCAGTAACACAGGGCGCTGGGGGAGAGGGGTTACTGAGTGACAGTGTGAGGGAGCTGGATTAACATCAGTAGAGATACAGTCAGTAACACAGGGCGCTGGGGGTGAGGGTTACTGAGTGACAGTGTGAGGGAGCTGGATTAACATCAGTAGAGATACAGTCAGTAACACAGGACGCTGGGGGAGAGAGGTTACTGAGTGACAGTGTGAGGGAGCTGGATTAACATCAGTAGAGATACAGTCAGTAAGACAGGGCGCTGGGGGAGAGGGGTTACTGAGTGACAGTGTGAGGGAGCTGGATTAACATCAGTGGAGATACAGTCAGTAACACAGGGCGCTGGGGGAGAGGGTTACTGAGTGACAGTGTGAGGGAGCTGGATTAACATCAGTGGAGATACAGTCAGTAACACAGGGCGCTGGGGGAGAGGGTTACTGAGTGACAGTGTGAGGGAGCTGGAGTAACATCAGTAGAGATACAGTCAGTAACACAGGTCACTGGGGGAGAGGGTTACTGAGTGACAGTGTGAGGGAGCTGGAGTAACATCAGTAGAGATACAGTCAGTAACACAGGACGCTGGGGGAGAGGGGTTACTGAGTGACAGTGTGGGGGAGCTGGGTTAACATCAGTAGAGATACAGTCAGTATCACAGGGCGCTGGGGGAGAGGGGTTACTGAGTGACAGTGTGGGGGAGCTGGGTTAACATCAGTAGAGATACAGTCAGTATCACAGGGCGCTGGGGTTGAGGGGTTACTGAGTGACAGTGTGAGGGAGCTGGATTAACATCAGTAGAGATACAGTCAGTGACACAGGGCGCTGGGGAGAGGGTTACTGAGTGACAGTGTGAGGGAGCTGGATTAACATCAGTAGAGATACAGTCAGTAACACAGGGTGCTGGGGGAGAGGGTTACTGAGTGACAGTGTGAGGGAGCTGGATTAACATCAGTAGAGATACAGTCAGTAACACAGGGCGCTGGGGGAGAGGGTTACTGAGTGACAGTGTGAGGGAGCTGGATTAACATCAGTAGATATACAGTCAGTAACACAGGGCGCTGGGGTAGAGGGTTACTGAGTGACAGTGTGAGCGAGCTGGATTAACATCAGTAGAGATACAGTCAGTAACACAGGGCGCTGGGGGAGATATCTGTGCACTGACTGGTGTCTCTCAGTACCTCTCTCTCAGGGAGATATTTGTACACTGACTGGTGTCTCTGAGTCCCTCTCTCTCTCAGGGAGATATCTGTACACTGACTGGTGTCTCTGAGTCCCTCTCGCTCTCAGGGAGATATCTGTACACTGACTGGTGTCTCTCAGTCCCTCTCCCTCAGGGAGATATCTGTACCTTGACTGGTGTCTCTCAGTCCCTCTCTCCCAGGGAGATATTTGTGCACTGACTGGTATCTCTTTATCCGTCTCCCTCAGGGAAATATCTGCACACTGAGTGGTGTCTCTCAGCCCCACTCCCTCAGGGAGATATCTGTGCACTGACTGGTGTGTCTCAGTACCTCTCCCTCAGGGAGATATCTGTACACTGACTGGTGTCTCTCAGTACCTCTCCCTCAGGGAGGTATCTGCACACTGACTGGTGTCTCTCAGTACTTCTCCCTCTGGGAGATATCTGCACACTGCCTGGTGTCAGTCAGTACCTCTCCCTCAGGGAGATATCTGTACACTGACTGGTGTCTCTCTGTCCCACTCCCTCGAGGAGATATCTGTACACTGACTGATGTCTCTCAGTCCCTCTCTCTCAGGGAGATATCTGTACACTGACTGGTGTCTATCTTTCCCTCTCCCTCTGGGAGATTTCTGTACACTGACTGGTGTCTCTCAGTACCTCTCCCTCAGGGAGATATCTGTACACTGACTGGTGTCTCTCAGTCCCTCACCCTCAGGGAGATATCTGCACACTGACTGGTGTCTCTCAGTCCCCTCTCTCTCAGGGAGATATCTGTACACTGACTGGTGTCACTCAGTACCTCTCCATCAGGGAGATATCTGTACACTGACTGGTGTCTCTCAGTCCCCTCTCTCTCAGGGAGATATCTTTACACTGACTGGTGTCTCTCAGTACCTCTCCCTCAGGGAGATATCTGTACACTGACTGGTGTCACTCAGTCCCTCCCTCTCAGGGAGATATCTGTACACTGACTGGTGTCTCTCAGTCCCTCTCTCTCAGGGAGATATCTGTACACTGACTGGTGTCACTCAGTCCCCTCTCCCTCAGGGAGATATCTGTACACTGACTGGTGTCTCTCAGTCCCTCTCTCTCTGGGAGATATCTGTACACTGACTGGTGTCTCTCAGTCCCCTCTCCCTCAGGGAGATATCTGTACACTGACTGGTGTCTCTCAGTCCCTCTCCCTCAGGGAGATATCTGTACACTGACTGGTGTCTCTCAGTACCTCTCCCTCAGGGAGATATCTGTACACTGACTGGTGTCTCTCAGTCCCTCTCTCTCAGGGAGATATCTGTACACTGACTGGTGTCACTCAGTCCCTCTCCCCCTGGGAGATATCTGTACACTGACTGGTGTCACTCAGTACCTCTCTCTCAGGGAGATATCTGTACACTGACTGGTGTCTCTCAGTCGCTCCCTCTCAGGGAGATATCTGTACTCTGACTGGTGTCTCTCTGTCCCTCTCCCTCAGGGAGATATCTGTACACTGACTGGTGTCACTCAGTACCTCTCCCTCAGGGAGATATCTGTACACTGACTGGTGTCTCTCAGTCCCTCCCTCTCAGGGAGATATCTGTACAATGACTGGTGTCTCTCAGTCCCTCTCTCTCAGGGAGATACCTGTACACTGACTGGTGTCACTCAGTACCTCTCTCTCAGGAAGATATCTGTACACTGACTGGTATCTATCAGTCCCTCTCTCTCAGGGAGATACCTGTACACTGACTGGTGTCACTCAGTGCCTCTCTCTCAGGGAGATATCTGTACACTGACTGGTGTCTCTCAGTCCCTCTCCCTCAGGGAGATATCTGTACACTGACTGGTGTCACTCAGTCCCTCTCTCTCAGGGAGATGTCTGTACACTGACTGGTGTCACTCAGTCCCTCTCTCTCAGGGAGATATCTGTACACTGACTGTTGTCTCTCAGTCCCTCTCTCTCAGGGAGATATCTGTACACTGACTGGTGTCTCTCAGTCCCTCTCCCTCAGGGAGATATCTGTACACTGACTGGTGTCTCTCAGTCCCTCTCCCTCAGGGAGATATCTGTACACTGACTGGTGTCACTCAGTCCCTCTCTCTCAGGGAGATATCTGTACACTGACTGGTGTCTCTCAGTCCCCTCTCTCAGGGAGATATCTGTACATTGACTGGTGTCTCTCAGTCCCCTCTCTCTCAGGGAGATATCTGTACACTGACTGGTGTCTCTCAGTCCCCTCTCTCTCAGTGAGGTATCTGTACACTGACTGGTGTCTCTCAGTCCCTCTCCCTCAGGGAGTTATCTGTACACTGACTGGTGCCTCTCAGTCCCTCTCGCTCAGGGAGATATCTGTACACTGACTGGTGTCACTCAGTACCTCTCCCTCAGGGAGATATCTGTACACTGACTGGTGTCTCTCAGTCCCTCTCCCTCAGGGAGATATCTGTACACTGACTGGTGTCTCTCAGCCCCTCGCCCTCTGGGAGATATCTGTACACTGACTGGTGTCACTCAGTCCCTCTCCCTCAGGGAGATATCTGTACACTGAATGGTGTCACTCAGTCCCCTCTCCCTCAGGGAGATATCTGTACACTGACTGGTGTCTCTCAGTCCCTCGCCCTCAGGGAGATATCTGTACACTGATTGGTGTCTCTCAGTCCCTCTCTCTCAGGGAGATATCTGTACACTGACTGGTGTCACGAAGTACCTCCCTCTCAGGGAGATATCTGTACACTGACTGGTGTCTCTCAGTCCCTCTCTCTCAGGGAGATATCTGTACACTGACTTGTGTCTCTCAGTCCCCTCTCCCTCAGGGAGATATCTGTACACTGACTGGTGTCTCTCAGTCCCTCTCCCTCAGGGAGATACCTGTACACTGACTGGTGTCACTCAGTACCTCTCCCTCAGGGAGACATCTGTACACTGACTGGTGTCTCTCAGTCCCCTCTCTCTCAGGGAGATATCTGTACACTGACTGGTGTCACTCAGTACCTCTCCCTCAGGGAGATATCTGTACACTGACTGGTGTCACTCAGTACCTCTCCCTCAGGGAGATATCTGTACACTGACTGGTGTCACTCAGTACCTCTCCCTCAGGGAGATATCTGTACACTGACTTGTGTCACTCCGTCCCCTCTCCCTCAGGGAGAAATCTGTACACTGACTGGTGTCACTCTGTCCCTCTCCCTCAGGGAGATATCTGTACACTGACTGGTGTCACTCTGTCCCTCTCCCTCAGGGAGATATCTGTACACTGACTGGTGTCACTCAGTACCTCTCCCTCTGGGAGATATCTGTACACTGACTGGTGTCACTCAGTACCTCTCCCTCTGGGAGATATCTGTACACTGACTGGTGTCTCTCAGTCCCCTCTCTCTCAGGGAGATATCTGTACACTGACTGGTGTCTCTCAGTCCCCTCTCTCTCAGTGAGATATCTGTACACTGACTGGTGTCTCTCAGTCCCTCTCTCTCAGGGAGATATCTGTACACTGACTGGTGTCACTCAGTCCCTCTCTCTCAGGGAGATATCTGTACACTGACTGGTGTCTCTCAGTCCCCTCTCTCTCAGTGAGATATCTGTACACTGACTGGTGTCTCTCATTCCCTGTCTCTCAGGGAGATATCTGTACACTGACTGGTGTCTCTCAGTCCCTCTCTCTCAGGGAGATATCTGTACACTGACTGGTGTCTCTCAGTCCCCTCTCTCTCAGTGAGATATCTGTACACTGACTGGTGTCTCTCATTCCCTGTCTCTCAGGGAGATATCTGTACACTGACTGGTGTCTCTCAGTCCCCTCTCTCTCAGGGAGATATCTGTACACTGACTGGTGTCTCTCAGTCCCCTCTCTCTCAGTGAGATATCTGTACACTGACTGGTGTCTCTCATTCCCTGTCTCTCAGGGAGATATCTGTACACTGACTGGTGTCTCTCAGTCCCCTCTCTCTCAGTGAGATATCTGTACACTGACTGGTGTCTCTCATTCCCTGTCTCTCAGTGAGGTATCTGTACACTGACTGGTGTCTCTCAGTCCCTCTCCCTCAGGGAGTTATCTGTACACTGACTGGTGCCTCTCAGTCCCTCTCGCTCAGGGAGATATCTGTACACTGACTGGTGTCACTCAGTACCTCTCCCTCAGGGAGATATCTGTACACTGACTGGTGTCTCTCAGTCCCTCTCCCTCAGGGAGATATCTGTACACTGACTGGTGTCTCTCAGCCCCTCGCCCTCTGGGAGATATCTGTACACTGACTGGTGTCACTCAGTCCCTCTCCCTCAGGGAGATATCTGTACACTGAATGGTGTCACTCAGTCCCCTCTCCCTCAGGGAGATATCTGTACACTGACTGGTGTCTCTCAGTCCCTCGCCCTCAGGGAGATATCTGTACACTGATTGGTGTCTCTCAGTCCCTCTCTCTCAGGGAGATATCTGTACACTGACTGGTGTCACGAAGTACCTCCCTCTCAGGGAGATATCTGTACACTGACTGGTGTCTCTCAGTCCCTCTCTCTCAGGGAGATATCTGTACACTGACTTGTGTCTCTCAGTCCCCTCTCCCTCAGGGAGATATCTGTACACTGACTGGTGTCTCTCAGTCCCTCTCCCTCAGGGAGATACCTGTACACTGACTGGTGTCACTCAGTACCTCTCCCTCAGGGAGACATCTGTACACTGACTGGTGTCTCTCAGTCCCCTCTCTCTCAGGGAGATATCTGTACACTGACTGGTGTCACTCAGTACCTCTCCCTCAGGGAGATATCTGTACACTGACTGGTGTCACTCAGTACCTCTCCCTCAGGGAGATATCTGTACACTGACTGGTGTCACTCAGTACCTCTCCCTCAGGGAGATATCTGTACACTGACTTGTGTCACTCCGTCCCCTCTCCCTCAGGGAGAAATCTGTACACTGACTGGTGTCACTCTGTCCCTCTCCCTCAGGGAGATATCTGTACACTGACTGGTGTCACTCTGTCCCTCTCCCTCAGGGAGATATCTGTACACTGACTGGTGTCACTCAGTACCTCTCCCTCT
Organism: Somniosus microcephalus; assembly: GCF_052327205.1. Lineage (NCBI taxonomy): Eukaryota > Metazoa > Chordata > Chondrichthyes > Squaliformes > Somniosidae > Somniosus > Somniosus microcephalus. The sequence continues at coordinate 40,270,864 of NW_028225185.1, forward strand.
GGGAGATATCTGTACACTGACTGGTGTCACTCAGTACCTCTCCCTCTGGGAGATATCTGTACACTGACTGGTGTCTCTCAGTCCCCTCTCTCTCAGGGAGATATCTGTACACTGACTGGTGTCTCTCAGTCCCCTCTCTCTCAGTGAGATATCTGTACACTGACTGGTGTCTCTCAGTCCCTCTCTCTCAGGGAGATATCTGTACACTGACTGGTGTCACTCAGTCCCTCTCTCTCAGGGAGATATCTGTACACTGACTGGTGTCTCTCAGTCCCCTCTCTCTCAGTGAGATATCTGTACACTGACTGGTGTCTCTCATTCCCTGTCTCTCAGGGAGATATCTGTACACTGACTGGTGTCTCTCAGTCCCTCTCTCTCAGGGAGATATCTGTACACTGACTGGTGTCTCTCAGTCCCCTCTCTCTCAGTGAGATATCTGTACACTGACTGGTGTCTCTCATTCCCTGTCTCTCAGGGAGATATCTGTACACTGACTGGTGTCTCTCAGTCCCCTCTCTCTCAGTGAGATATCTGTACACTGACTGGTGTCTCTCATTCCCTGTCTCTCAGGGAGATATCTGTACACTGACTGGTGTCTCTCAGTCCCCTCTCTCTCAGGGAGATATCTGTACACTGACTGGTGCCTCTCAGTCCCCACTCCCTCAGGGAGATATCTGTACACTGACTGGTGTCTCTCAGTCCCCTCTCTCTCAGGGAGATATCTGTACACTGGCTGGTGTTTCTCAGTCCCTCTCTCTCTGGGAGATATCTGTACACTGACTGGTGTCTCTCAGTCCCTCTCTCTCTGGGAGATATCTGTACACTGACTGGTGTCTCTCAGTCCCTCTCTCTCAGGGAGATATCTGTACACTGACTGGTGTCTCTCAGTCCCTCTCCCTCAGGGAGATATCTGTACACTGACTGGTGTCTCTCAGTCCCTCTCTCTCAGGGTGCTATCTGTACACTGACTGGTGTCTCTCAGTCCCCTCTCCCTCAGGGAGATATCTGTACACTGACTGGTGTCTCTCAGTCCACTCTCCCTCAGGGAGATATCTGTACACTGACTGGTGTCTCTCAGTCCCCTCTCTCTCAGGGAGATATCTGTACACTGACTGGTGTCTCTCAGTCCCCTCTCCCTCAGGGAGATATCTGTACACTGACTGGTGTCTCTCAGTCCACTCTCCCTCAGGGAGATATCTGTACACTGACTGGTGTCTCTCAGTCCCCTCTCTCTCAGGGAGATATCTGTACACTGACTGGTGTCTCTCAGTCCCTCTCCCTCAGGGAGATATCTGTACACTGACTGGTGTCACTCAGTCCACTCTCCCTCAGGGAGATATCTGTACACTGACTGGTGTCTCTCAGTCCCCTCTCTCTCAGGGAGATATCTGTACACTGACTGGTGTCTCTCAGTCCCTCTCTCTCTGGGAGATATCTGTACACTGACTGGTGTCTCTCAGAAAGTACCGAAAGCATCCCGAGACAATGCTGGCCGGGATCCAGGGCTCCGTATCTCAGCAAATGTTGTTCCATTTGGGATCGGCTGTGTTTCCTGTACGAGGACACCCATATCTCTCAGTCCCCTCTCTCTCAGGGAGATATCTGTACTCTGACTGGTGTCTCTCAGTCCCCACTCCCTCAGGGAGATATCTGTACACTGACTGGTGTCTCTCAGTCCCCTCTCTCTCAGGGAGATATCTGTACACTGACTGGTGTCTCTCAGTCCCTCTCTCTCTGGGAGATATCTGTACACTGACTGGTGTCTCTCAGTCCCCTCTCTCTCAGGGAGATATCTGTACACTGACTGGTGTCTCTCAGTCCCTCTCTCTCTGGGAGATATCTGTACACTGACTGGTGTCTCTCAGTTCCCTCTCTCTCAGGGAGATATCTGTACACTGACTGGTGTCTCTCAGTCCCTCTCTCTCTGGGAGATATCTGTACACTGACTGGTGTCTCTCAGTCCCCTCTCTCTCAGGGAGATATCTGTACACTGACTGGTGTCTCTCAGTCCCTCTCTCTCAGGGAGATATCTGTACACTGACTGGTGTCTCTCAGTCCCCTTTCTCTCAGGGTGATATCTGTACACTGACTGGTGTCTCTCAGTCCCCTCTCTCTCACGGAGATATCTGTACACTGACTGGTGTCTCTCAGTCCCTCTCTCTCTGGGAGATATCTGTACACTGACTGGTGTCTCTCAGTCCCCTCTCTCTCAGGGAGATATCTGTACACTGACTGGTGTCTCTCAGTCCCCTTTCTCTCACGGAGATATCTGTACACTGACTGGTGTCACTCTGTCCCTCTCCCTCAGGGAGATATCTGTACACTGAATGGTGTCTCTCAGTCCCCTCTCTCTCTGGGAGATATCTGTACACTGACTGGTGTCTCTCAGTCCCCCTCTCTCAGGGAGATATCTGTACACTGACTGGTGTCTCTCAGTCCCCTCTCTCTCAGGGAGATATCTGTACACTGACTGATGTCTCTCAGTCCCCTCTCTCTCAGGGAGATATCTGTACACTGACTGGTGTCTCTCAGTCCCTCTCTCTCAGGGAGATATCTGTACACTGACTGGTGTCTCTCAGTCCCTCTCTCTCAGGGAGATATCTGTACACTGACTGGTGTCTCTCAGTCCCCTCAGGGAGATATCTGTACACTGAATGGTGTCTCTCAGTCCCCTCTCCCCCTCAGGGAGATATCTGTACACTGACTGGTGTCTCTCAGTCCCTCTCCCTCAGGGAGATATCTGTACACTGACTGGTGTCTCTCAGTCCCTCTCTCTCAGGGAGATATCTGTACACTGACTGGTGTCTCTCAGTCCCCTCTCCCCCTCAGGGAGATATCTGTACACTGACTTGTGTCTCTCAGTCCCTCTCTCTCAGGGAGATATCTGTACACTGACTGGTGTCTCTCAGTCCCCTCTCTTTCAGGGAGATATCTTTACACTGACTGGTGTCTCTCAGTCCCTCTCTCTCAGGGAGATATCTGTACACTGACTGGTGTCACTCTGTCCCTCTCCCTCAGGGAGATATCTGTACACTGACTGGTGTCTCTCAGTCCCTCTCTCTCAGGGAGATATCTGTACACTGACTGGTGTCACTCAGTCCCTCTCCCCCTGGGAGATATCTGTACACTGACTGGTGTCACTCAGTACCTCTCTCTCAGGGAGATATCTGTACACTGACTGGTGTCTCTCAGTCGCTCCCTCTCAGGGAGATATCTGTACTCTGACTGGTGTCTCTCTGTCCCTCTCCCTCAGGGAGATATCTGTACACTGACTGGTGTCACTCAGTACCTCTCCCTCAGGGAGATATCTGTACACTGACTGGTGTCTCTCAGTCCCTCCCTCTCAGGGAGATATCTGTACAATGACTGGTGTCTCTCAGTCCCTCTCTCTCAGGGAGATACCTGTACACTGACTGGTGTCACTCAGTACCTCTCTCTCAGGAAGATATCTGTACACTGACTGGTATCTATCAGTCCCTCTCTCTCAGGGAGATACCTGTACACTGACTGGTGTCACTCAGTGCCTCTCTCTCAGGGAGATATCTGTACACTGACTGGTGTCTCTCAGTCCCTCTCCCTCAGGGAGATATCTGTACACTGACTGGTGTCACTCAGTCCCTCTCTCTCAGGGAGATGTCTGTACACTGACTGGTGTCACTCAGTCCCTCTCTCTCAGGGAGATATCTGTACACTGACTGTTGTCTCTCAGTCCCTCTCTCTCAGGGAGATATCTGTACACTGACTGGTGTCTCTCAGTCCCTCTCCCTCAGGGAGATATCTGTACACTGACTGGTGTCTCTCAGTCCCTCTCCCTCAGGGAGATATCTGTACACTGACTGGTGTCACTCAGTCCCTCTCTCTCAGGGAGATATCTGTACACTGACTGGTGTCTCTCAGTCCCCTCTCTCAGGGAGATATCTGTACATTGACTGGTGTCTCTCAGTCCCCTCTCTCTCAGGGAGATATCTGTACACTGACTGGTGTCTCTCAGTCCCCTCTCTCTCAGTGAGGTATCTGTACACTGACTGGTGTCTCTCAGTCCCTCTCCCTCAGGGAGTTATCTGTACACTGACTGGTGCCTCTCAGTCCCTCTCGCTCAGGGAGATATCTGTACACTGACTGGTGTCACTCAGTACCTCTCCCTCAGGGAGATATCTGTACACTGACTGGTGTCTCTCAGTCCCTCTCCCTCAGGGAGATATCTGTACACTGACTGGTGTCTCTCAGCCCCTCGCCCTCTGGGAGATATCTGTACACTGACTGGTGTCACTCAGTCCCTCTCCCTCAGGGAGATATCTGTACACTGAATGGTGTCACTCAGTCCCCTCTCCCTCAGGGAGATATCTGTACACTGACTGGTGTCTCTCAGTCCCTCGCCCTCAGGGAGATATCTGTACACTGATTGGTGTCTCTCAGTCCCTCTCTCTCAGGGAGATATCTGTACACTGACTGGTGTCACGAAGTACCTCCCTCTCAGGGAGATATCTGTACACTGACTGGTGTCTCTCAGTCCCCTCTCCCTCAGGGAGATATCTGTACACTGACTGGTGTCTCTCAGTCCCCTCTCCCTCAGGGAGATATCTGTACACTGACTGGTGTCTCTCAGTCCCTCTCCCTCAGGGAGATACCTGTACACTGACTGGTGTCACTCAGTACCTCTCCCTCAGGGAGACATCTGTACACTGACTGGTGTCTCTCAGTCCCCTCTCTCTCAGGGAGATATCTGTACACTGACTGGTGTCACTCAGTACCTCTCCCTCAGGGAGATATCTGTACACTGACTGGTGTCACTCAGTACCTCTCCCTCAGGGAGATATCTGTACACTGACTGGTGTCACTCAGTACCTCTCCCTCAGGGAGATATCTGTACACTGACTTGTGTCACTCCGTCCCCTCTCCCTCAGGGAGAAATCTGTACACTGACTGGTGTCACTCTGTCCCTCTCCCTCAGGGAGATATCTGTACACTGACTGGTGTCACTCTGTCCCTCTCCCTCAGGGAGATATCTGTACACTGACTGGTGTCACTCAGTACCTCTCCCTCTGGGAGATATCTGTACACTGACTGGTGTCTCTCAGTCCCCTCTCTCTCAGGGAGATATCTGTACACTGACTGGTGTCTCTCAGTCCCTCTCTCTCAGGGAGATATCTGTACACTGACTGGTGTCACTCAGTCCCTCTCTCTCAGGGAGATATCTGTACACTGACTGGTGTCTCTCAGTCCCCTCTCTCTCAGTGAGATATCTGTACACTGACTGGTGTCTCTCAGTCCCCTCTCTCTCAGGGAGATATCTGTACACTGACTGGTGTCTCTCAGTCCCCTCTCTCTCAGTGAGATATCTGTACACTGACTGGTGTCTCTCAGTCCCTCTCTCTCAGGGAGATATCTGTACACTGACTGGTGTCACTCAGTCCCTCTCTCTCAGGGAGATATCTGTACACTGACTGGTGTCTCTCAGTCCCCTCTCTCTCAGTGAGATATCTGTACACTGACTGGTGTCTCTCATTCCCTGTCTCTCAGGGAGATATCTGTACACTGACTGGTGTCTCTCAGTCCCTCTCTCTCAGGGAGATATCTGTACACTGACTGGTGTCTCTCAGTCCCCTCTCTCTCAGTGAGATATCTGTACACTGACTGGTGTCTCTCATTCCCTGTCTCTCAGGGAGATATCTGTACACTGACTGGTGTCTCTCAGTCCCCTCTCTCTCAGTGAGATATCTGTACACTGACTGGTGTCTCTCATTCCCTGTCTCTCAGGGAGATATCTGTACACTGACTGGTGTCTCTCAGTCCCCTCTCTCTCAGGGAGATATCTGTACACTGACTGGTGCCTCTCAGTCCCCACTACCTCAGGGAGATATCTGTACACTGACTGGTGTCTCTCAGTCCCCTCTCTCTCAGGGAGATATCTGTACACTGGCTGGTGTTTCTCAGTCCCTCTCTCTCTGGGAGATATCTGTACACTGACTGGTGTCTCTCAGTCCCTCTCTCTCTGGGAGATATCTGTACACTGACTGGTGTCTCTCAGTCCCTCTCTCTCAGGGAGATATCTGTACACTGACTGGTGTCTCTCAGTCCCTCTCCCTCAGGGAGATATCTGTACACTGACTGGTGTCTCTCAGTCCCTCTCTCTCAGGGTGCTATCTGTACACTGACTGGTGTCTCTCAGTCCCCTCTCCCTCAGGGAGATATCTGTACACTGACTGGTGTCTCTCAGTCCACTCTCCCTCAGGGAGATATCTGTACACTGACTGGTGTCTCTCAGTCCCCTCTCTCTCAGGGAGATATCTGTACACTGACTGGTGTCTCTCAGTCCACTCTCCCTCAGGGAGATATCTGTACACTGACTGGTGTCTCTCAGTCCCCTCTCTCTCAGGGAGATATCTGTACACTGACTGGTGTCTCTCAGTCCCTCTCCCTCAGGGAGATATCTGTACACTGACTGGTGTCACTCAGTCCACTCTCCCTCAGGGAGATATCTGTACACTGACTGGTGTCTCTCAGTCCCCTCTCTCTCAGGGAGATATCTGTACACTGACTGGTGTCTCTCAGTCCCTCTCTCTCTGGGAGATATCTGTACACTGACTGGTGTCTCTCAGAAAGTACCGAAAGCATCCCGAGACAATGCTGGCCGGGATCCAGGGCTCCGTATCTCAGCAAATGTTGTTCCATTTGGGATCGGCTGTGTTTCCTGTACGAGGACACCCATATCTCTCAGTCCCCTCTCTCTCAGGGAGATATCTGTACTCTGACTGGTGTCTCTCAGTCCCCACTCCCTCAGGGAGATATCTGTACACTGACTGGTGTCTCTCAGTCCCCTCTCTCTCAGGGAGATATCTGTACACTGACTGGTGTCTCTCAGTCCCTCTCTCTCTGGGAGATATCTGTACACTGACTGGTGTCTCTCAGTCCCCTCTCTCTCAGGGAGATATCTGTACACTGACTGGTGTCTCTCAGTCCCTCTCTCTCTGGGAGATATCTGTACACTGACTGGTGTCTCTCAGTTCCCTCTCTCTCAGGGAGATATCTGTACACTGACTGGTGTCTCTCAGTCCCTCTCTCTCTGGGAGATATCTGTACACTGACTGGTGTCTCTCAGTCCCCTCTCTCTCAGGGAGATATCTGTACACTGACTGGTGTCTCTCAGTCCCTCTCTCTCAGGGAGATATCTGTACACTGACTGGTGTCTCTCAGTCCCCTTTCTCTCAGGGTGATATCTGTACACTGACTGGTGTCTCTCAGTCCCCTCTCTCTCACGGAGATATCTGTACACTGACTGGTGTCTCTCAGTCCCTCTCTCTCTGGGAGATATCTGTACACTGACTGGTGTCTCTCAGTCCCCTCTCTCTCAGGGAGATATCTGTACACTGACTGGTGTCTCTCAGTCCCCTTTCTCTCACGGAGATATCTGTACACTGACTGGTGTCACTCTGTCCCTCTCCCTCAGGGAGATATCTGTACACTGAATGGTGTCTCTCAGTCCCCTCTCTCTCTGGGAGATATCTGTACACTGACTGGTGTCTCTCAGTCCCCCTCTCTCAGGGAGATATCTGTACACTGACTGGTGTCTCTCAGTCCCCTCTCTCTCAGGGAGATATCTGTACACTGACTGATGTCTCTCAGTCCCCTCTCTCTCAGGGAGATATCTGTACACTGACTGGTGTCTCTCAGTCCCTCTCTCTCAGGGAGATATCTGTACACTGACTGGTGTCTCTCAGTCCCTCTCTCTCAGGGAGATATCTGTACACTGACTGGTGTCTCTCAGTCCCCTCAGGGAGATATCTGTACACTGAATGGTGTCTCTCAGTCCCCTCTCCCCCTCAGGGAGATATCTGTACACTGACTGGTGTCTCTCAGTCCCTCTCCCTCAGGGAGATATCTGTACACTGACTGGTGTCTCTCAGTCCCTCTCTCTCAGGGAGATATCTGTACACTGACTGGTGTCTCTCAGTCCCCTCTCCCCCTCAGGGAGATATCTGTACACTGACTTGTGTCTCTCAGTCCCTCTCTCTCAGGGAGATATCTGTACACTGACTGGTGTCTCTCAGTCCCCTCTCTTTCAGGGAGATATCTTTACACTGACTGGTGTCTCTCAGTCCCTCTCTCTCAGGGAGATATCTGTACACTGACTGGTGTCACTCTGTCCCTCTCTCTCTGGGAGATATCTGTACACTGACTGGTGTCTCTCAGTCCCTCTCTCTCAGGGAGATATCTGTACACTGACTGGTGTCACTCTGTCCCTCTCTCTCAGGGAGATATCTGTACACTGACTGGTGTCTCTCAGTCCCCTCTCCCCCTCAGGGAGATATCTGTACACTGACTTGTGTCTCTCAGTCCCTCTCTCTCAGGGAGATATCTGTACACTGACTGGTGTCTCTCAGTCCCCTCTCTTTCAGGGAGATATCTGTACACTGACTGGTGTCTCTCAGTCCCTCTCTCTCAGGGAGATATCTGTACACTGACTGGTGTCTCTCAGTCCCTCTCTCTCAGGGAGATATCTGTACACTGACTGGTGTCACTCTGTCCCTCTCTCTCTGAGAGATATCTGTACACTGACTGGTGTCACTCTGTCCCTCTCTCTCAGGGAGATATCTGTACACTGACTGGTGTCACTCTGTCCCTCTCTCTCTGGGAGATATCTGTACACTGACTGGTGTCACTCTGTCCCTCTCTCTCTGGGAGATATCTGTACACTGACTGGTGTCTCTCAGACCCTCTCTCTCAGGGAGATATCTGTACACTGACTGGTGTCTCTCAGTCCCTCTCTCTCAGGGAGATATCTGTACACTGACTGGTGTCTCTCAGAAAGTACCGAAAGCATCCCGAGACAATGCTGGCCGGGATCCAGGGCTCTGTATCTCAGCAAATGTTGTTCCATTTGGGATCGGCTGTGTTTCCTGTACGAGGACACCCATATCTCTCTGAACACCAACATTTAATGGTTTCTCAGCATTTAGGAATATATTTTTTCTATTCTTCCTACCAAAGTGAATAACCTCACATTTCTCCACATTATACTTCATTTGCCACCTTATTGCCCTCTCACTTAACCTGTCTTTTGCCCTTTGCAGCCTCTTTGTGGGCTCCTCACAGCTAACTGTCCCACGCAGATTTATATCGTCAGGAAACTTGGTTACATTGAGGGAGAGGCAGAGGCTGAGAGGCAGAGGGCGAGAGGCAGAGGGCGAGAGGGAGAGGGCGAGAGGCAGAGGGCGAGATGCAGAGGGCGAGAGGCAGAGGGCGAGATGCAGAGGGCGAGAGGCAGAGGGCGAGAGGCAGAGGGAGAGAGGCAGAGGGCGAGATGCAGAGGGCGAGAGGCAGAGGGCGAGAGGCAGAGGGCGAGAGGCAGAGGGCGAGAGGGAGAGGGCGAGAGGCAGAGGGCGAGATGCAGAGGGCGAGAGGCAGAGGGCGAGATGCAGAGGGCGAGAGGCAGAGGGCAAGAGGCAGAGGGCGAGCGGCAGAGGGCGAGAAGGAGAGGCAGAGAGGCAGAGGGCGAGAGGCAGAGGGCGAGAGGCAGAGGGCGAGAGGCAGAGGGCGAGAGGCAGAGGGCGAGATGCAGAGGGCGAGAGGCAGAGGGCGAGAGGCAGAGGGCGAGAGGCAGAGGGCGAGAAGGAGAGGCAGAGAGGCAGAGGGCGAGAGGCAGAGGGCGAGAGGCAGAGGGCGAGAGGCAGAGGGCGAGATGCAGAGGGCGAGAGGCAGAGGGCGAGAGGCAGAGGGCGAGATGCAGAGGGCGAGAGGCAGAGGGCGAGAGGCAGAGGGAGAGAGGCAGAGGGCGAGATGCAGAGGGCGAGAGGCAGAGGGCGAGAGGCAGAGGGTGAGATGCAGAGGGCGAGAGGCAGAGGGCGAGAGGCAGAGGGCGAGCGGCAGAGGGCGAGAAGGAGAGGCAGAGAGGCAGAGGGCGAGAGGCAGAGGGCGAGAGGCAGAGGGCGAGAGGGAGAGGGAGAGAGGGAGAGGGCGAGAGGCAGAGGGCGAGAGGGAGAGGGCGAGAGGCAGAGGGAGAGAGGCAGAGGGCGAGAGGCAGAGGGAGAGAGGCAGAGGGCGAGAGGCAGAGGGCGAGAGGGAGAGGGCGAGAGGCAGAGGGCGAGAGGCAGAGGGAGAGAGGCAGAGGGCGAGAGGCAGAGGGAGAGAGGCAGAGGGCGAGAGGCAGAGGGCGAGGGGCATGGGGCGAGAGGCAGAGGGCGAGAGGCATGGGGCGAGAGGCAGAGGGCGAGAGGAAGAGGGCGAGAGGCAGAGGGCGAGAGGCAGAGGGTGAGAGGCAGAGGGTGAGAGGCAGGGGGCGAGAGGGAGCGGGCGAGAGCCAGAGGGCGAGAGGCAGAGGGCGAGATGCAGAGGGCGAGGGGCATGGGGCGAGAGGCAGAGGGCGAGCGGCAGAGGGCGAGAGGCAGAGGGAGGGAGGCAGAGGGCGAGAGGCACAGGGCGAGAGGCAGAGGGCGAGAGGCAGAGGGCGAGAGGCAGAGGGCAAGAGGCTGAGGGTGAGAGGCAGAGGGCGAGGGGCATGGGGCCAGAGGCAGAGGGCGAGAGGGAGAGGGCGAGAGCCAGAGGGCGAGAGGCAGAGGGCGAGATGCAGAGGGCGAGGGGCATGGGGCGAGAGGCAGAGGGCGAGCGGCAGAGGGCGAGAGGCAGAGGGCGAGAGGCAGAGGGCAAGAGGCAGAGTGTGAGAGGCAGAGGGCGAGGGGCATGGGGCGAGAGGCAGTGGGCGAGAGGCAGAGGGTGAGAGGCAGAGGGCGAGAAGCAGAGGCGAGGGGCATGGGGCGAGAGGCAGAGGGCAAGAGGCAGAGGGCGAGAGGCAGAGGGCGAGAGGCAGAGGGCGAGAGGCAGAGGGTGAGAGGCAGAGGGCGAGAGGCAGAGGGCGAGAGGCAGAGGGCGAGAGGCAGAGGGCGAGAGGCAGAGGGCGAGGGGCATGGGGCGAGAGGCAGAGGGCAAGAGGCAGAGGGCGAGAGGCAGAGGGCGAGAGGCAGAGGGAGAGAGGCAGAGTGCGAGAGGCAGAGGGCGAGAGGCAGAGGGCGAGAGGCAGAGGGTGAGAGGCAGAGGGAGAGAGGCAGAGGGCAAGGGGCATGGGGCGAGAGGCAGAGGGTGAGAGGCAGAGGGCGAGAGGCAGAGGGCGAGATGCATGGGGCGAGGGGCATGGGGCGAGAGGCAGAGGGCGAGAGGCAGAGGGCGAGATGCATGGGGCGAGGGGCATGGGGCGAGAGGCATGGGGCGAGAGGCAGAGGGCGAGAGGCAGAGGGCGAGAGGCAGAGGGAGATAGGCAGAGGGAGAGAGGCAGAGGGCGAGAGGGAGAGGGCGAGAGGCAGAGGGTGAGAGGGAGAGCGTGAGAGGGAGAGGGCGAGAGGGAGAGGGCGAGAGGGAGAGCGTGAGAGGGAGAGGGCGAGAGGGAGAGAGGGAGAGAGGGAGAGGGAGAGAGGGAGAGAGGCAGAGGGCGAGAGGGAGAGCGTGAGAGGGAGAGGGCGAGAGGGAGAGGGCGAGAGGGAGAGCGTGAGAGGGAGAGGGCGAGAGGGAGAGAGGGAGAGAGGGAGAGGGAGAGAGGGAGAGAGGCAGAGGGCGAGAGGCAGAGGGCGAGAGGCAGAGGGCGAGAGGGAGAGGGCGAGAGGGAGAGGGCGAGAGGGAGAGGGCGAGAGGGAGAGAGGGAGAGAGGGAGAGGGAGAGAGGGCGAGAGGGAGAGAGGGAGAGAGGGAGAGGGAGAGAGGGAGAGAGGCAGAGGGCGAGAGGCAGAGGGCGAGAGGCAGAGGGCGAGAGGGAGAGGGCGAGAGGGAGAGCGTGAGAGGGAGAGGGTGAGAGGGAGAGAGGGAGAGAGGGAGAGGGAGAGAGGGAGAGAGGCAGAGGGCGAGAGGCAGAGGGCGAGAGGCAGAGGGCGAGAGGGAGAGGGCGAGAGGGAGAGGGCGAGAGGAAGAGAGGGAGAGAGGGAGAGGGCGAGAGGGAGAGGGTGAGAGGGAGAGGGCGAGAGGGAGAGAGGGAGAGAGGGAGAGGGAGAGAGGGAGAGAGGCAGAGGGCGAGAGGCAGAGGGCGAGAGGGAGAGGGCGAGAGGCAGAGGGCGAGAGGGAGAGGGCAAGAGGGAGAGGGCGAGAGGAAGAGAGGGAGAGAGGGAGAGGGCGAGAGGCAGAGGGCGAGAGGCAGAGGGCGAGAGGCAGAGGGCTAGAGGCAGAGGGCGAGAGGCAGAGGGCGAGAGGCAGAGGGCGAGAGGCAGAGGGCGAGAGGGAGAGGGCGAGAGGGAGAGGGCGAGAGGAAGAGAGGGAGAGAGGGAGAGGGCGAGATGCAGAGGGCGAGAGGCAGAGGGCGAGAGGCAGAGGGCTAGAGGCAGAGGGCGAGAGGGAGAGGGCGAGAGGGAGAGAGGCAGAGGGCGAGAGGCAGAGGGCGAGAGGCAGAGGGCGAGATTGAGGTGGTTGATATTGAGGCTTTGGAAAGGGTGCAGAGGAGGAGGAGGCACTAGACTAATTCCCAGTCTAAAGCATCTTAGTTATCAAGATAGGCTGAAAGAGTTGGGACTTTCTACCTTAGAGAAGCGTAGACCACACGACTAAAAAATGATTGCTTTCCCCACCTTCCAGCGGCCATTGTACCATCAATCACGCCCAGGGCAGGTACAGCATGGGTTCGATCCAGAGTAAAGCTCCCTCTACACTCTCCCATCAAACACTCCCAGGGCAGGTACAGCACGGGTTAGATACAGAGTAAAGCTCCCTCTACACTGTCCCATCAACACTTCCAGGGCAGGTAAAGCACGGGTTAGATCCAGAGTAAAGCTCCCTCTACACTGTCCCATCAAACACTCCCAGGGCAGGTACAGCACGGGTTAGATACAGAGTAAAGCTCCCTCTACACTGTCCCATCAAACACTCCCAGGGCAGGTAAAGCACGGGTTAGATACAGAGTAAAGCTCCCTCTACACTGTCCCATCAAACACTCCCAGGGCAGGTACAGCACGGGTTAGATACAGATTAAAGCTCCCTCTACACTGTCCCATCAAACACTCCCAGGGCAGGTACAGCACGGGTTAGATCTAGAGTAAAGCTCCCTTTACACTGCCCCATCAAACACAGCGAGAGACAGCGAGAGAGAGACCGAGCCAGCGAGAGAAAGCGAGAGAGCCACTGAGAGAGAGAGCCAGCGAGAGAGCGAGCCAGCGAGGGAGCGCGAGCGAGCGAGAGAGCAACTGAGAGAGCGAGAGAGTGAGAGAGCGAGAGAGTGAGACAGCGGGAGAGTGAGAAACAGCGAGTTGGGGATTGATACAGGGCTAACAGGTGAGAGCAGGGCAGTGGGATTACTTTGGGATTGATGCAGGACTATGGGGAGAGAGCGGGGCAGTGGGATAAGTTTGGGATTGATGCAGGGCTATGGGGTGAGAGCGGGGCAGTGTGATTACTTTGTGGATTGATACAGGGCTTTGGGGAGAGAGCGGGGCAGTGGGATTAGGTTGGGGATTGATACAGGGCTTTGGGGAGAGAGCGGGGCAGTGGGATTAGGTTGGGGATTGATACAGGGCTATGGGGTGAGAGCGGGGCAGTGTGATTACTTTGTGGATTGATACAGGGCTTTGGGGAGAGAGCGGGGCAGTGGGATAAGTTTGGGATTGATGCAGGGCTATGGGGTGAGAGCGGGGCAGTGTGATTACTTTGTGGATTGATACAGGGCTTTGGGGAGAGAGCGGGGCAGTGGGATTAGGTTGGGGATTGATACAGGGCTTTGGGGAGAGAGCGGGGCAGTGGGATTAGGTTGGGGATTGATACAGGGCTATGGGGTGAGAGCGGGGCAGTGTGATTACTTTGTGGATTGATACAGGGCTTTGGGGAGAGAGTGGGGCAGTGTGATTACTTCGTGGATTGATACATGGCTTTGGGGAGAGAGCGGGGCAGTGGGATAAGTTTGGGATTGATGCAGGGCTATGGGGTGAGAGCAGGGCAGTGTGATTACTTTGTGGATTGATACAGGGCTTTGGGGAGAGAGCGGGGCAGTGGGATTAGGTTGGGGATTGATACAGGGCTAACAGGAGAGAGCGGGGCAGTGGGATTAGGTTGGGGATTGATACAGGGCTATGGGGAGAGAGCGGGGCAGTGTGATTACTTTGTGGATTGATACAGGGCTTTGGGGAGAGAGCGGGGCAGTGGGATTAGGTTGGGGATTGATACAGGGCTTTGGGGAGAGAGCGGGGCAGTGGGATTAGGTTGGGGATTGATACAGGGCTTTGGGGAGAGAGCGGGGCAGTGGGATTAGGTTGGGGATTGATACAGGGCTTTGGGGAGAGAGCGGGGCAGTGTGATTACTTCGTGGATTGATACAGGGCTTTGGGGAGAGAGCGGGGCAGTGGGATAAGTTTGGGATTGATGCAGGGCTATGGGGTGAGAGCGGGGCAGTGGGATTAGTTTGGGGATTGATTCAGGGCTATGGGGAGAGAGCGGCGCAGTGGGATTAGGTTGGGGATTGATACAGGGCTATGGGGAGAGAGCGGGGCAGTGGGATTAGGTTGTGGATTGATACAGGGCTTTGGGGAGAGAGCGGGGCAGTGGGATTAGTTTGGGGATTGATACAGGGCTTTGGGGAGAGAGCGGGGCAGTGGGATTAGGTTGGGGATTGATACAGGGCTTTGGGGAGAGAGCGGGGCAGTGGGATTAGGTTGGGGATTGATACAGGGCTATGGGGAGAGAGCGGGGCAGTGGGATTAGGTTGTGGATTGATACAGGGCTTTGGGGAGAGAGCGGGGCAGTGGGATTAGTTTGGGGATTGATACAGGGCTTTGGGGAGAGAGCGGGGCAGTGGGATTAGGTTGGGGATTGATACAGGGCTAACAGGAGAGAGCAGGGCAGTGGGATTACTTTGGGACAGAGACAGAGAGGTGTCAAGTAGCTGATCCCAGTCCACTTTGGACAGATCCTGCCGTATCATATTAAAATCGGCCTGTTGTTTGCTAAATTTCCCCACTGAACTCATTGTTAATCAGCTTTATCAAAACGTGCCTGGATCTCCTGGTATATTTCAATACTGAACCTCGGTAGATTAAATAAATGTGTTACCGTGATTTGATTTAAATGGAGAGGAGGGATTCACATGTGGACGAATGTTGGTCTGCAGATATCTGGGTTCACCTTAGAAAAATGATGCAATAATAGACAATTAAAGTCTGTTCTGGGTATTCTTACTGAGATTTGAATGAATTTTAGGCCGTGAGACTCACTGTCTTATACACAGGAGTGAAGGATTACATTAAACAAAGATAATGGCCCTGAAATCATGGTCTCCGTAACGACGACTTAGGCCTTGGTAGAGGCCCCGCAAGTTCCGTGTTTCCGTCTGCGCTGTGTATGCGCTGAATCCCCAGACTTGCAATCTGTCAAGGTTTGCTACAGAATCGATAGAGTAAAGCTCTCTTTAAACACTCTCAGGGCAGGTACAGCACGGGTTAGATACAGAGTAAATCTCCCTCAACACTGTCCCATCAAACACTCCCAGGGCAGGTACAGCACGGGTTAGATACAGAGTAAAGCTCCCACTACACTGTCCCATCAAACACTCCCAGGGCAGGTACAGCACGGGTTAGGTACAGAGTAAAGCTCCCTCGACACTGTCCCCATCAAACACTCCCAGGGCAGGTACAGCACGGGTTAGATACAGAGTAAATCTCCCTCTACACTGTCCCATCAAACACTCCCAGGGCAGGTACAGCACGGGTTAGATACAGAGTAAAGCTCCCTCTACACTGTCCCATCAAACACTCCCAGGGCAGGTACAGCACGGGTTACATACAGAGTAAATCTCCCTCTACACTGTCCCATCAAACACTCCCAGGGCAGGTACAGCACGGGTTAGATACAGAGTAAAGCTCCCTCTACACTGTCCCATCAAACACTCCCAGTGCAGGTACAGCACGGGTTAGGTACAGAGTAAGGCTCCCTCTACACTGTCCCCATCAAACACTCCCAGGGCAGGTACAGCACGGGTTAGATACAGAGTAAATCTCCCTCTACACTGTCCCATCAAACACTCCCAGGGCAGGTACAGCACGGGTTAGATACAGAGTAAAGCTCCCTCCACACTGTCCCATCAAACACTCCCAGGGCAGGTACAGCACGGGTTACATACAGAGTAAATCTCCCTCTACACTGTCCCATCAAACACTCCCAGGGCAGGTACAGCACGGGTTAGATACAGAGTAAAGCTCCTTCTACACTGTCCCATCAAACACTCCCAGGGCAGGTACAGCACGGGTTAGATACAGAGTAAAGTTCCCTCTAAACTGCCCCATCAAACACTCTCAGGGCAGGTACAGCACGGGTTAGATACAGAGTAAAGCTCCCTCTGCACTGTCCCATCAAACACTCCCAGGGAAGGTACAGCATGGGTTAGATACAGAGTACAGCT
The DNA here is from genome assembly GCF_052327205.1 of Somniosus microcephalus. Lineage (NCBI taxonomy): Eukaryota > Metazoa > Chordata > Chondrichthyes > Squaliformes > Somniosidae > Somniosus > Somniosus microcephalus. Next base: position 40,287,214 of record NW_028225185.1, read on the forward strand.
CCATCTACACTGTCCCATCAAACATTCCCAGGGCAGGTACAGCACGGGTTAGATACAGAGTGAAGCTCCCTCTACACTGTCCCATCAAACACTCCCAGGGAAGGTACAGCACGGGTTAGATACAGAGTAAAACTTCCTCTACACTGTCCCATCAAACACTCCCAGAGCAGGTACAGCACGGGTTAGATACAGAGTAAATCTCCCTCTACACTGTCCCATCAAACACTCTCAGGGCAGGTTCAGCACGGGTTAGGTACAGAGTAAAGCTCCCTCTACACTGTCCCATCAAACACTCTCAGGGCAGGTACAGCACAGGTTAGATACAGAGTAAAGCTCCCTCTACACTGTCTCATCAAACACTCCCAGAGCAGGTACAGCACGGGTTAGATACAGAGTAAATCTCCCTCTACACTGCCCCATCAAACACTCTCAGGGCAGGTTCAGCACGGGTTAGGTACAGAGTAAAGCTCCCTCTACACTGTCCCATCAAACACTCCCACAGCAGGTACAGCACGGGTTAGATACAGAGTAAAGCTCCCTCTACACTGTCCCATCAAACACTCCCAGGGCAGGTACAGCACGTGTTAGATACAGAGTAAAGCTCCCTCTACACTGCCTCATCAAACACTCCCAGGGCAGGTACAGCACGGGTTAGGTACAGAGTAAAGCTCCCTCTACACTGTCCCATCAAACACTCCCACAGCAGGTTAAGCACGGATTTGATACAGAGTAAAGCTCCCTCTACACTGCCCCATCAACACTCCCAGGGCAGGTACAGCACAGGTTAGGTACAGAGTAAAGCTCCCTCTACACTGCCCCATCCAACACTCCCAGGGCAGGTGCAGCACGGGTTAGGTACAGAGTAAAGCTCCCTCTACACTGCCCCATCAACACTCCCAGGGCAGGTACAGCACGGGTTAGATACAGAGTAAAGCTCCCTCTACACTGCCCCATCAAACACTCCCAGGGCAGGTACAGCACGGGTTAGGTACAGAGTAAAGCTCCCTCTACACTGCCCCATCAACACTCCCAGGACAGGTACAGCACGGGTTAGGTATTGAGTAAAGCTCCCTCTACACTGTCCCATCAAACACTCCCAGGACAGGTACAGCATGGGTTAGATACAGGGTAAAGCTCCCTCTACAGTGTCTCATCAAACACTCCCAGAGCAGGTACAGCACGGGTTAGATACAGCGTAAAGCTCCCTCTACACTGTCCCATCAAACACTCCCAGAGCAGGTACAGCACGGGTTAGATACAGAGTAAAGCTCCCTCTACACTGTCTCATCAAACACTCCCAGGGCAGGTGCAGCACGTGTTAGATACAGAGTAAATCTCCCTCTACACTGCCTCATCAAACACTCCCAGGGCAGGTACAGCACGGGTTAGGTACAGAGTAAAGCTTCCTCTACACTGCCCCATCAAACACTCCCAGGGCAGGTACAGCACGGGTTAGGTACAGAGTAAAGCTCCCTCTACACTGTACCATCAAGCACTCCCAGAGCAGGTACAGCACCGGTTAGACACAGAGTAAAGCTCCCTCTACACTGTCCCATCAAACACTCCCGGGGCAGGTACAGCACGGGTTAGATACAGAGGGAAGCTCCCTCTACACTGTCCCAGCAAACACTCCCAGGGCAGGTACAGCACGGGTTAGATACAGAGTAAAGCTCCCTCTACACTGTCCCATCAAACATTTCCAGGGCTGATACAGCACGGGTTAGATACAGAGTAAAGCTCCCTCTACACTATCCCATCAAACACTCAAACACTCCCAGGGCAGGTACAGCACGGGTTTGGTACAGAGTAAAGCTCCCTCTACACTTTCCCATCAAACACTCCCAGGGCAGGTACAGCACGGGTTAGATACAGAGTAAAGCTCCCTCTACACTGCCCCATCAAACACTCCCAGGGCAGGTACAGCACGGGTTAGGTACAGAGTAAAGCTCCCTCTACACTGTCCCATCAAACACTCCCAGGGCAGGTACAGCACGGGTTAGATACAGAGTAAAGCTCCCTCTACACTGTCCCATCAAACACTCCCAGGGCAGGTACAGCACAGGCTAGATACAGAGTAAAGCTCCCTCTACACTGTCCCATCAAACACTTCCAGGGCAGGTACAGCACGGGTTAGATACAGAGTAAAGCTCCATCTGCAGTCTCCCATGCAGGTTGTTGTCAAAAGGAATCATAAAACTCCAGAAATGGTGTAATGATGGATTGTAAAACAACAAAATCCTTAAAGTGGAGACAGGGTTTTAATTGAAGAGGGTGAGGGGCTGGTGTTAGAATGGGCTTCCTCGGGAGACGCAGGCGGTGAGGCTCCGGCTTCCTCTTCCTCCTCGCCTGGGGCGTCGCTGCCACTGGCAGGTTGAGGGACAGGCTGGTCAGCTGGTGGTTCACTATCTGAAAGCAGGTAGCTACAAGAGTGGCTTTAGCGTGAGGACAGGGGGGCAGTAAGGGAGCAAGGACTGGAGACAGTTAGTAAGTTGGATTGAAAGTGTAAAAGGCTGGTGTTTTGAGGGGCGAGTGGTGTGAGAGAGGAGAGAAAGCTGATGACCATACCACTGCTGTCCCCAAGGGGGTCGACCACTCCAGCGGTCATGGCACGTATGGCTGACAACGATCCTGTGCACTCTCGCCTCCAAATTGGTGAGGATGTGTAGATCAGCTGGTCGTCCTCCTCCCGTGCGTTGCTGCTCCCGGCTGTTCTGAGAGAGCTTGGCCTGCAAGAAAAAGGAAGGCATCTGAGTGAATGTGCTTGCCTGATGTGCCTCCCATAGTTGAATAGCCCTTAATGTATGCAGATTCTGAGGGGGATTGACAGGGTAGATGCTGAGAGGATGTTTCCCCTCGTGGGGCAATCTAGAACGAGGGGGCACAGTTTCAGGATAAGGGGTCGCCCATTTAAGGCGGAGATGAGGAGGAATTTCTTCTCCCAGAGGATGGGGAATCTGTGGAATTCTCGACCCCAGAGCGCTGTGGAGGCGGAGTCAGTGAATATATTCAAGGCGGAGATAGACAGATAGGGGAGTCAAGGGTCATGGGGAACAGGCAGGTCAGTGAAGTTGAGGCCAAGATCAGATCAGCCATGATGTTATTGAGGGGGAAGAGATAGAGAGAGAGAGCAGCTGCAAACTCACTCAGACACCAATGACAGCCAGGAATTGAAAACATCATCAAAATGGCTGCTGTGGGGGGAGGGGTGGGTGGTGAGCTCATCAAAATGGACACAGCCGGCAGGAATTGACATCATCAAAAATTGACACTCCTAGGCTGCACCCCTTCAAAATGGGTCTGAGAGCGAGAGAGTGACAGACAGGGACAGACATAGAGAGACAAACAACCCCAGATTTCAAGGAATTGGATGACCTGTCAAAATTGAGATTAGTCCTAGGAGAAGGAGACAGACCATACCTTGGGGCCAAATATGTAACAACATGTCACAACCTGAGGACTGTTTAAAATTAAGACTGTTTAAAATTAATATTGAACGTACCAAATGAAGTACAAAGACTGTTTAAAATTAATATTGTTTCAAAGTAATATTGTATGTACCCAACAAATGTCAAATCGATTGACACCTACAGAATGTTGGAAAACTGTACCTTTTTGCTATGTAAGCTTTGGCAATATGGCTCTCTGTAAACTTTCATGCCAATAAAGCATTTGAATTGAATTGGAATTGGAATTGGACAGAGAGAGATAGACAGAGAGAGATAGAGAGAGTTTGCAAAAGCTGGTGTTTGTGTGAGATGTGGTTCAGGTCTATTATTATCAGCTGTTGCTGGATTAAACCCTATTGATTTCATTCGGGCCTGGTCCACATGTAATGTTGGTGTGTGTATGTGACTTTTTTGCACTTTATTGGTGACTCTCAGTCACCCAGGGAGATATCTGTACACTGACTCGTGTCTCTCAGTCCCTCTCGCTCAGCGAGATATCTGTACCTTGACTGGTGTCTCTCAGTCCCTCTCTCCCAGGGAGATATTTCTGCACTGACTCGTGTCTCTCAGTCCCTCTCGCTCAGCGAGATATCTGTACACTGACTCGTGTCTCTCTGTCCCACTCCCTCGGGGAGATATCTGTACACTGACTGGTGTCTCTCAGTCCCTCTCTCTCAGGGAGATATCTGTACACTGACTGGTGTCTCTCAGTACCTCTCCCTCTGGGAGATATCTGCACACTGACTGGTGTCACTCAGTACCTCTCCCTCAGGGAGATATCTGTACACTGACTGGTGTCTCTCAGTCCCTCTCTCTCAGGGAGATATCTGTACACTGACTGGTGTCTCTCAGTACCTCTCCCTCTGGGAGATATCTGCACACTGACTGGTGTCACTCAGTACCTCTCCCTCAGGGAGATATCTGTACACTGACTGGTGTACCGCTCTCTCTATGTGCCTCTCTGTATATTGATCTCTCTCTATAGTTCTGTATCTCTCTCTACCTTTCCGTTATTAATTTATAATTTTATATTTCTTGAAATCTCTACACCTTCTCTCTTTGAAACTCTCAGAATGCCTGTTCTCAATTTCTCTCAGGCCTATTATTTGAGAGAGACATTTTAAAGTTAAACAGAACCTGCTCCAAAGTCACAGGAGATGCAGAACTAGAATGTGTGGTAACACCTGCTGCCTCATCTGGTCTGGTTTTGTATATTCCACCATCTCGTGTGTTTCAAGACTCTGGCGTTGGCCAGACATTGATTACCCATTCCATTGTCTTGGGCTGTTTACTATGAACATCTTAACCTGTTTCTGATCTACACAGGATGCAACAGATCAGAGTGCTGGCCTGGGCAAAACCGGCACCTCCATTCAACAATGGCACTGCAATGATATCATACAGTTCAACAATGCAGGAATGTCGCAAACAGCATTTGATCCCATATCCTCCATTAACTTTAAACACTCAAATCTTTCAGGTGAAGAAACTACATTTACCAGCTGGATTCCAAACCACAACTTCAATTGTTTAAGGCATAAAAAATGTCACAGAAATGTGATTTCTTGTTGTTATTTTACAATTTACAAATATACACACAATTTGTGTCACTGAATTATAAACAAAAAGCAGGAAAAGCTATGACTTAACAGAAATAAACATTGGTTTTGCTGTCCAGTAAGAAAGACAAGTCAGACTGACTTGGAAATGTTCACTCATATGTTGACGTAATGATTTATAATTTACCAATTTCGCTTCTGATGCTTTTCTCTCAAACATTCCCCACAATATTAATCCCTGCTCTTATCACGAGGAGTGTTGAATTATTTTAAGTACTTTGCAATTAATAGCGGGAAGCAAACTTCATTGTACTCACAATTTTTAATCTTCAATTTCAAACATTCAACCAAATCGAATTGAACATTATCAGAGTATTTTCTGTGTCTTTCTCTATAAACAAAGAGTGGTTTCTTCTAAAGTAGCTTCCTGCAATTTTTATACATCATTACGTAACTCTTGTTTCGATTAACACTCAATTAACCTGTGGAGCCTATACTCATTGGAGTTTAGAAGAATAAGAGGGGATCAACATCAGTAGAAATACATAAATTAATGCAGGGCGCTGGGGGAGAGAGGTTACTGAGTGACAGTGTGAGGGAGCTGGGTTAACGTAGAGGCACAATCAGTAAGACAGGGCGCTGGGGGAGTGGGGTTACTGAGTGACTGTGTGAGGGAGCAGGATTAACATCAGTAGAGATACAGTCAGTAACACAGGGCGCTGAGGGAGAGGGTTACTGAGTGACTGTGTGAGGGAGCAGGATTAACATCAGTAGAGATACAGTCAGTAACACAGGGCGCTGAGGGAGAGGGTTACTGAGTGACTGTGTGAGGGAGCAGGATTAACATCAGTAGAGATACAGTCAGTGACACAGGGCACTGGGGGAGTGGGGTTACTGAATTACAGTGTGGGGGAGCTGGGTTAAGTTCAGTAGAGATACAGTCAGTAACACAGGGCGCTGGGGGAGAGGGTTACTGAGTGACAGTGTGAGGTAGCTGGATTAACATCAGTAGAGATACAGTCAGTAACACAGGGCGCTGGGGGAGAGGGTTTACTGAGTGACAGTGTGAGGGAGCTGGATTAACATCAGTAGAGATACAGTCAGTAACACAGGGCGCTGGGGGAGAGGGTTACTGAGTGACAGTGTGAGGGAGCTGGAGTAACATCAGTAGAGATACAGTCAGTAACACAGGGTGCTGGGGGAGAGGGGTTACTGAGTGACAGTGTGAGGGAGCTGGGTTAACATCAGTAGAGATACAGTCAGTAACAAAGGGCACTGGGGAGTGGGGTTACTGAGTGACAGTGTGAGGGAGCTGGATTAACATCAGTAGAGATACAGTCAGTAACACAGGGCGCTGGGGGAGAGGGTTTACTGAGTGACAGTGTGAGGGAGCTGGATTAACATCAGTAGAGATACAGTCAGTAACACAGGGTGCTGGGGGAGAGGGGTTACTGAGTGACAGTGTGAGGGAGCTGGATTAACATCAGTAGAGATACAGTCAGTAACACAGGGCGCTGGGGGAGAGGGTTACTGAGTGACAGTGTGAGGGAGCTGGAGTAACATCAGTAGAGATACAGTCAGTAACACGGGACGCTGGGGGAGAGGGGTTACTGAGTGACAGTGTGGGGGAGCTGGGTTAACATCAGTAGAGATACAGTCAGTATCACAGGGCGCTGGGGGAGAGGGGTTACTGAGTGACAGTGTGGGGGAGCTGGGTTAACATCAGTAGAGATACAGTCAGTATCACAGGGCGCTGGGGTTGAGGGGTTACTGAGTGACAGTGTGAGGGAGCTGGATTAACATCAGTGGAGATACAGTCAGTGACACAGGGCGCTGGGGAGAGGGTTACTGAGTGACAGTGTGAGGGAGCTTGATTAACATCAGTAGAGATACAGTCAGTAACACAGGGTGCTGGGGGAGAGGGTTACTGAGTGACAGTGTGAGGGAGCTGGATTAACATCAGTAGAGATACAGTCAGTAACACAGGGCGCTGGGGGAGAGGGTTACTGAGTGACAGTGTGAGGGAGCTGGATTAACATCAGTAGAGATACAGTCAGTAACACAGGGCGCTGGGGGAGAGGGTTACTGAGTGACAGTGTGAGCGAGCTGGATTAACATCAGTAGAGATACAGTCAGTAACACAGGGCGCTGGGGGAGATATCTGTACACTGACTGGTGTCTCTCAGTCCCCTCTCCCTCAGGGAGATATCTGTACACTGACTGGTGTCTCTCAGTACCTCTCCCTCAGGGAGATATCTGTACACTGACTGGTGTCTCTCAGTACCTCTCCCTCAGGGAGATATCTGTACACTGACTGGTGTCTCTCAGTCCCTCTCTCTCAGGGAGATATCTGTACACTGAATGGTGTCACTCAGTCCCTCTCCACCTGGGAGATATCTGTACACTGACTGGTGTCACTCAGTACCTCTCTCTCAGGGAGATATCTGTACACTGACTGGTGTCTCTCAGTCCCTCTCTCTCAGGGAGATATCTGTACACTGACTGGTGTCTCTCAGTACCTCTCCCTCTGGGAGATATCTGCACACTGACTGGTGTCACTCAGTACCTCTCCCTCAGGGAGATATCTGTACACTGACTGGTGTACCGCTCTCTCTATGTGCCTCTCTGTATATTGATCTCTCTCTATAGTTCTGTATCTCTCTCTACCTTTCCGTTATTAATTTATAATTTTATATTTCTTGAAATCTCTACACCTTCTCTCTTTGAAACTCTCAGAATGCCTGTTCTCAATTTCTCTCAGGCCTATTATTTGAGAGAGACATTTTAAAGTTAAACAGAACCTGCTCCAAAGTCACAGGAGATGCAGAACTAGAATGTGTGGTAACACCTGCTGCCTCATCTGGTCTGGTTTTGTATATTCCACCATCTCGTGTGTTTCAAGACTCTGGCGTTGGCCAGACATTGATTACCCACTCCATTGTCTTGGGCTGTTTACTATGAACATCTTAACCTGTTTCTGATCTACACAGGATGCAACAGATCAGAGTGCTGGCCTGGGCAAAACCGGCACCTCCATTCAACAATGGCACTGCAATGATATCATACAGTTCAACAATGCAGGAATGTCGCAAACAGCATTTGATCCCATATCCTCCATTAACTTTAAACACTCAAATCTTTCAGGTGAAGAAACTACATTTACCAGCTGGATTCCAAACCACAACTTCAATTGTTTAAGGCATAAAAAATGTCACAGAAATGTGATTTCTTGTTGTTATTTTACAATTTACAAATATACACACAATTTGTGTCACTGAATTATAAACAAAAAGCAGGAAAAGCTATGACTTAACAGAAATAAACATTGGTTTTGCTGTCCAGTAAGAAAGACAAGTCAGACTGACTTGGAAATGTTCACTCATATGTTGACGTAATGATTTATAATTTACCAATTTCGCTTCTGATGCTTTTCTCTCAAACATTCCCCACAATATTAATCCCTGCTCTTATCACGAGGAGTGTTGAATTATTTTAAGTACTTTGCAATTAATAGCGGGAAGCAAACTTCATTGTACTCACAATTTTTAATCTTCAATTTCAAACATTCAACCAAATCGAATTGAACATTATCAGAGTATTTTCTGTGTCTTTCTCTATAAACAAAGAGTGGTTTCTTCTAAAGTAGCTTCCTGCAATTTTTATACATCATTACGTAACTCTTGTTTCGATTAACACTCAATTAACCTGTGGAGCCTATACTCATTGGAGTTTAGAAGAATAAGAGGGGATCAACATCAGTAGAAATACATAAATTAATGCAGGGCGCTGGGGGAGAGAGGTTACTGAGTGACAGTGTGAGGGAGCTGGGTTAACGTAGAGGCACAATCAGTAAGACAGGGCGCTGGGGGAGTGGGGTTACTGAGTGACTGTGTGAGGGAGCAGGATTAACATCAGTAGAGATACAGTCAGTAACACAGGGCGCTGAGGGAGAGGGTTACTGAGTGACTGTGTGAGGGAGCAGGATTAACATCAGTAGAGATACAGTCAGTGACACAGGGCACTGGGGGAGTGGGGTTACTGAATTACAGTGTGGGGGAGCTGGGTTAAGTTCAGTAGAGATACAGTCAGTAACACAGGGCGCTGGGGGAGAGGGTTACTGAGTGACAGTGTGAGGTAGCTGGATTAACATCAGTAGAGATACAGTCAGTAACACAGGGCGCTGGGGGAGAGGGTTTACTGAGTGACAGTGTGAGGGAGCTGGATTAACATCAGTAGAGATACAGTCAGTAACACAGGGCGCTGGGGGAGAGGGTTACTGAGTGACAGTGTGAGGGAGCTGGAGTAACATCAGTAGAGATACAGTCAGTAACACAGGGTGCTGGGGGAGAGGGGTTACTGAGTGACAGTGTGAGGGAGCTGGGTTAACATCAGTAGAGATACAGTCAGTAACAAAGGGCACTGGGGAGTGGGGTTACTGAGTGACAGTGTGAGGGAGCTGGATTAACATCAGTAGAGATACAGTCAGTAACACAGGGCGCTGGGGGAGAGGGTTTACTGAGTGACAGTGTGAGGGAGCTGGATTAACATCAGTAGAGATACAGTCAGTAACACAGGGTGCTGGGGGAGAGGGGTTACTGAGTGACAGTGTGAGGGAGCTGGATTAACATCAGTAGAGATACAGTCAGTAACACAGGGCGCTGGGGGAGAGGGTTACTGAGTGACAGTGTGAGGGAGCTGGAGTAACATCAGTAGAGATACAGTCAGTAACACGGGACGCTGGGGGAGAGGGGTTACTGAGTGACAGTGTGGGGGAGCTGGGTTAACATCAGTAGAGATACAGTCAGTATCACAGGGCGCTGGGGGAGAGGGGTTACTGAGTGACAGTGTGGGGGAGCTGGGTTAACATCAGTAGAGATACAGTCAGTATCACAGGGCGCTGGGGTTGAGGGGTTACTGAGTGACAGTGTGAGGGAGCTGGATTAACATCAGTGGAGATACAGTCAGTGACACAGGGCGCTGGGGAGAGGGTTACTGAGTGACAGTGTGAGGGAGCTTGATTAACATCAGTAGAGATACAGTCAGTAACACAGGGTGCTGGGGGAGAGGGTTACTGAGTGACAGTGTGAGGGAGCTGGATTAACATCAGTAGAGATACAGTCAGTAACACAGGGCGCTGGGGGAGAGGGTTACTGAGTGACAGTGTGAGGGAGCTGGATTAACATCAGTAGAGATACAGTCAGTAACACAGGGCGCTGGGGGAGAGGGTTACTGAGTGACAGTGTGAGCGAGCTGGATTAACATCAGTAGAGATACAGTCAGTAACACAGGGCGCTGGGGGAGATATCTGTACACTGACTGGTGTCTCTCAGTCCCCTCTCCCTCAGGGAGATATCTGTACACTGACTGGTGTCTCTCAGTACCTCTCCCTCAGGGAGATATCTGTACACTGACTGGTGTCTCTCAGTACCTCTCCCTCAGGGAGATATCTGTACACTGACTGGTGTCTCTCAGTCCCTCTCTCTCAGGGAGATATCTGTACACTGAATGGTGTCACTCAGTCCCTCTCCACCTGGGAGATATCTGTACACTGACTGGTGTCACTCAGTACCTCTCTCTCAGGGAGATATCTGTACACTGACTGGTGTCTCTCAGTCGCTCCCTCTCAGGGAGATATCTGTACTCTGACTGGTGTCTCTCTGTCCCTCTCCCTCAGGGAGATATCTGTACACTGACTGGTGTCACTCAGTACCTCTCCCTCAGGGAGATATCTGTACACTGACTGGTGTCTCTCAGTCCCTCCCTCTCAGGGAGATATCTGTACAATGACTGGTGTCTCTCAGTCCCTCTCTCTCAGGGAGATACCTGTACACTGACTGGTGTCACTCAGTACCTCTCTCTCAGGAAGATATCTGTACACTGACTGGTATCTATCAGTCCCTCTCTCTCAGGGAGATACCTGTACACTGACTGGTGTCACTCAGTGCCTCTCTCTCAGGGAGATATCTGTACACTGACTGGTGTCTCTCAGTCCCTCTCCCTCAGGGAGATATCTGTACACTGACTGGTGTCACTCAGTCCCTCTCTCTCAGGCAGATATCTGTACACTGACTGTTGTCTCTCAGTCCCTCTCTCTCAGGGAGATATCTGTACACTGACTGGTGTCTCTCAGTCCCTCTCCCTCAGGGAGATATCTGTACACTGACTGGTGTCTCTCAGTCCCTCTCCCTCAGGGAGATATCTGTACACTGACTGGTGTCACTCAGTCCCTCTCTCTCAGGGAGATATCTGTACACTGACTGGTGTCTCTCAGTCCCCTCTCTCAGGGAGATATCTGTACATTGACTGGTGTCTCTCAGTCCCCTCTCTCTCAGGGAGATATCTGTACACTGACTGGTGTCTCTCAGTCCCCTCTCTCTCAGTGAGGTATCTGTACACTGACTGGTGTCTCTCAGTCCCTCTCCCTCAGGGAGTTATCTGTACACTGACTGGTGCCTCTCAGTCCCTCTCGCTCAGGGAGATATCTGTACACTGACTGGTGTCACTCAGTACCTCTCCCTCAGGGAGATATCTGTACACTGACTGGTGTCTCTCAGTACCTCTCCCTCAGGGAGATATCTGTACACTGACTTGTGTCACTCCGTCCCCTCTCCCTCAGGGAGAAATCTGTACACTGACTGGTGTCACTCTGTCCCTCTCCCTCAGGGAGATATCTGTACACTGACTGGTGTCTCTCAGTCCCCTCTCTCTCAGGGAGATATCTGTACACTGACTGGTGTCTCTCAGTCCCCTCTCTCTCAGTGAGATATCTGTACACTGACTGGTCTCTCTCAGTCCCTCTCTCTCAGGGAGATATCTGTACACTGACTGGTGTCACTCAGTCCCTCTCTCTCAGGGAGATATCTGTACACTGACTGGTGTCTCTCAGTCCCCTCTCTCTCAGTGAGATATCTGTACACTGACTGGTGTCTCTCATTCCCTGTCTCTCAGGGAGATATCTGTACACTGACTGGTGTCTCTCAGTCCCTCTCTCTCAGGGAGATATCTGTACACTGACTGGTGTCTCTCAGTCCCCTCTCTCTCAGTGAGATATCTGTGCACTGACTGGTGTCTCTCAGTCCCCTCTCTCTCAGTGAGATATCTGTACACTGACTGGTGTCTCTCAGTCCCCTCTCTCTCAGTGAGATATCTGTACACTGACTGGTGTCTCTCATTCCCTGTCTCTCAGGGAGATATCTGTACACTGACTGGTGTCTCTCAGTCCCCTCTCTCTCAGGGAGATATCTGTACACTGACTGGTGCCTCTCAGTCCCCACTCCCTCAGGGAGATATCTGTACACTGACTGATGTCTCTCAGTCCCCTCTCTCTCAGGGAGATATCTGTACACTGGCTGGTGTTTCTCAGTCCCTCTCTCTCTGGGAGATATCTGTACACTGACTGGTGTCTCTCAGTCCCTCTCTCTCTGGGAGATATCTGTACACTGACTGGTGTCTCTCAGTCCCTCTCTCTCAGGGAGATATCTGTACACTGACTGGTGTCTCTCAGTCCCTCTCCCTCAGGGAGATATCTGTACACTGACTGGTGTCTCTCAGTCCCTCTCTCTCAGGGTGATATCTGTACACTGACTGGTGTCTCTCAGTCCCCTCTCCCTCAGGGAGATATCTGTACACTGACTGGTGTCTCTCAGTCCACTCTCCCTCAGGGAGATATCTGTACACTGACTGGTGTCTCTCAGTCCCCTCTCTCTCAGGGAGATATCTGTACACTGACTGGTGTCTCTCAGTCCCTCTCCCTCAGGGAGATATCTGTACACTGACTGGTGTCTCTCAGTACCTCTCCCTCAGGGAGATATCTGTACACTGACTGGTGTCTCTCAGTACCTATCCCTCAGGGAGATATCTGTACACTGACTGGTGTCTCTCAGTCCCTCTCTCTCAGGGAGATATCTGTACACTGACTGGTGTCACTCAGTCCCTCTCCCCCTGGGAGATATCTGTACACTGACTGGTGTCACTCAGTACCTCTCTCTCAGGGAGATATCTGTACACTGACTGGTGTCTCTCAGTCGCTCCCTCTCAGGGAGATATCTGTACACTGACTGGTGTCTCTCTGTCCCTCTCCCTCAGGGAGATATCTGTACACTGACTGGTGTCACTCAGTACCTCTCCCTCAGGGAGATATCTGTACACTGACTGGTGTCTCTCAGTCCCTCTCCCTCAGGGAGATATCTGTACACTGACTGGTGTCACTCAGTCCCTCTCTCTCAGGGACATGTCTGTACACTGACTGGTGTCACTCAGTCCCTCTCTCTAAGGGAGATATCTGTACACTGACTGGTGTCACTCAGTCCCTCTCTCTCAGGGAGATATCTGTACACTGACTGGTGTCTCTCAGTCCCCTCTCTCTCAGTGAGATATCTGCACACTGACTGGTGTCTCTCAATCCCGTCTCTCTCAGGGAGATATCTGTACACTGACTGGTGTCTCTCAGTCCCTCTCTCTCAGGGAGATATCTGTACACTGACTGGTGTCTCTCAGTCCCTCTCTCTCAGGGAGATATCTGTACACTGACTGGTGTCTCTCAGTCCCCTCTCTCTCAGGGAGATATCTGTACACTGACTGGTGTCTCTCAGTCCCCTCTCTCTCAGTGAGGTATCTGTACACTGACTGGTGTCTCTCAGTCCCTCTCCCTCAGGGAGTTATCTGTACACTGACTGGTGTCTCTCAGTCCCTCTCGCTCAGGGAGATATCTGTACACTGACTGGTGTCACTCAGTACCTCTCCCTCACGGGAGATATCTGTACACTGACTGGTGTCTCTCAGTCCCTCTCCCTCAGGGAGATATCTGTACACTGACTGGTGTCTCTCACTCCCTCGCCCTCTGGGAGATATCTGTACACTGACTGGTGTCACTCAGTCCCTCTCCCTCAGGGAGATATCTGTACACTGAATGGTGTCACTCAGTCCCCTCTCCCTCAGGGAGATATCTGTACACTGACTGGTGTCTCTCAGTCCCTCGCCCTCAGGGAGATATCTGTTCACTGATTGGTGTCTCTCAGTCCCTCTCTCTCAGGGAGATATCCGTACACTGACTGGTGTCACTCAGTACCTCTCTCTCAGGGACATATCTATACACTGACTGGTGTCTCTCAGTCCCTCTCAGGGAGATATCTGTACACTGACTGGTGTCTCTCAGTCCCTCTCTCTCAGGGAGATATCTGTACACTGACTGGTGTCTCTCAGTCCCCTCTCTCTCAGGGAGATATCTGCACTCTGACTGGTGTCACTCAGTACCTCTCCCTCAGGGAGATATCTGTACACTGACTGGTGTCTTTCAGTCCCTCTCCCTCAGGGAGATACCTGTACACTGACTGGTGTCACTCAGTCCCCTCTCCCTCAGGGAGATATCTGTACACTGACTGGTGTCACTCAGTACCTCTCCCTCAGGGAGATATCTGTACACTGACTGGTGTCTCTCAGTCCCCTCTCTCTCAGGGAGATATCTGTACACTGACTGGTGTCACTCAGTCCCTCTCCCTCAGGGAGATATCTGTACACTGACTGGTGTCTCTCAGTCCCCTCTCTCTCAGGGAGATATCTGTACACTGACTGGTGTCTCTCAGTACCTCTCCCTCAGGGAGATATCTGTACACTGACTGGTGTCTCTCAGTCCCTCTCCCTCAGGGAGATATCTGTACACTGACTGGTGTCTCTCAGTCCCCTCTCCCTCAGGGAGATACCTGTACACTGACTGGTGTCTCTCAGTACCTCTCCCTCAGGGAGATATCTGTACACTGACTGGTTTCACTCAGTACCTCTCCCTCAGGGAGATATCTGTACACTGACTTGCGTCACTCCGTCCCCTCTCCCTCAGGGAGAAATCTGTACACTGACTGGTGTCACTCAGTCCCTCTCCCTCAGGGAGATATCTGTACACTGACTGGTGTCACTCAATACCTCTCCCTCTGGGAGATATCTGTACACTGACTGGTGTCTCTCAGTCCCCTCTCTCTCAGGGAGATATCTGTACACTGACTGGTGTCTCTCAGTCCCCTCTCTCTCAGGGAGATATCTGTACACTGACTGGTGTCTCTCAGTCCCCTCTCTCTCAGGGAGATATCTGTACACTGACTGGTGTCTCTCAGTCCCCTCTCTCTCAGGGAGATATCTGTACACTGACTGGTGTCTCTCAGTCCCCTCTCTCTCAGGGAGATATCTGTACACTGACTGGTGTCTCTCAGTCCCCTCTCTCTCAGTGAGATATCTGTACACTGACTGGTGTCTCTCAGTCCCTCTCTCTCAGGGAGATATCTGTACACTGACTGGTGTCACTCAGTCCCTCTCTCTCAGGGAGATATCTGTACACTGACTGGTGTCTCTCAGTCCCCTCTCTCTCAGTGAGATATCTGTACACTGACTGGTGTCTCTCATTCCCTGTCTCTCAGGGAGATATCTGTACACTGACTGGTGTCTCTCAGTCCCTCTCTCTCAGGGAGATATCTGTACACTGACTGGTGTCTCTCAGTCCCCTCTCTCTCAGTGAGATATCTGTACACTGACTGGTGTCTCTCATTCCCTGCCTCTCAGGGAGATATCTGTACACTGACTGGTGTCTCACAGTCCCCTCTCTCTCAGGGAGATATCTGTACACTGACTGGTGTTTCTCAGTCCCTCTCGCTCAGGGAGATATCTGTACACTGACTGGTGTCTCTCAGTCCCCTCTCTCTCATTGAGATATCTGTACACTGACTGGTGTCTCTCATTCCCTGTCTCTCAGGGAGATATCTGTACACTGACTGGTGTCTCTCAGTCCCCTCTCTCTCAGGGAGATATCTGTACACTGACTGGTGCCTCTCAGTCCCCACTCCCTCAGGGAGATATCTGTACACTGACTGGTGTCTCTCAGTCCCCTCTCTCTGAGGGAGATATCTGTACACTGGCTGGTGTTTCTCAGTCCCTCTCTCTCTGGGAGATATCTGTACACTGACTGGTGTCTCTCAGTCCCTCTCTCTCTGGGAGATATCTGTACACTGACTGGTGTCTCTCAATACCTCTCCCTCTGGGAGATATCTGTACACTGACTGGTGTCACTCTGTCCCTCTCCCTCAGGGAGATATCTGTACACTGACTGGTGTCACTCAATACCTCTCCCTCTGGGAGATATCTGTACACTGACTGGTGTCTCTCAGTCCCCTCTCTCTCAGGGAGATATCTGTACACTGACTGGTGTCTCTCAGTCCCCTCTCTCTCAGGGAGATATCTGTACACTGACTGGTGTCTCTCAGTCCCCTCTCTCTCAGGGAGATATCTGTACACTGACTGGTGTCTCTCAGTCCCCTCTCTCTCAGGGAGATATCTGTACACTGACTGGTGTCTCTCAGTCCCCTCTCTCTCAGGGAGATATCTGTACACTGACTGGTGTCTCTCAGTCCCCTCTCTCTCAGTGAGATATCTGTACACTGACTGGTGTCTCTCAGTCCCTCTCTCTCAGGGAGATATCTGTACACTGACTGGTGTCACTCAGTCCCTCTCTCTCAGGGAGATATCTGTACACTGACTGGTGTCTCTCAGTCCCCTCTCTCTCAGTGAGATATCTGTACACTGACTGGTGTCTCTCATTCCCTGTCTCTCAGGGAGATATCTGTACACTGACTGGTGTCTCTCAGTCCCTCTCTCTCAGGGAGATATCTGTACACTGACTGGTGTCTCTCAGTCCCCTCTCTCTCAGTGAGATATCTGTACACTGACTGGTGTCTCTCATTCCCTGCCTCTCAGGGAGATATCTGTACACTGACTGGTGTCTCACAGTCCCCTCTCTCTCAGGGAGATATCTGTACACTGACTGGTGTTTCTCAGTCCCTCTCGCTCAGGGAGATATCTGTACACTGACTGGTGTCTCTCAGTCCCCTCTCTCTCATTGAGATATCTGTACACTGACTGGTGTCTCTCATTCCCTGTCTCTCAGGGAGATATCTGTACACTGACTGGTGTCTCTCAGTCCCCTCTCTCTCAGGGAGATATCTGTACACTGACTGGTGCCTCTCAGTCCCCACTCCCTCAGGGAGATATCTGTACACTGACTGGTGTCTCTCAGTCCCCTCTCTCTCAGGGAGATATCTGTACACTGGCTGGTGTTTCTCAGTCCCTCTCTCTCTGGGAGATATCTGTACACTGACTGGTGTCTCTCAGTCCCTCTCTCTCTGGGAGATATCTGTACACTGACTGGTGTCTCTCAGTCCCTCTCTCTCAGGGAGATATCTGTACACTGACTGGTGTCTCTCAGTCCCTCTCTCTCAGGGTGATATCTGTACACTGACTGGTGTCTCTCAGTCCCCTCTCTCTCAGGGAGATATCTGTACACTGACTGGTGTCTCTCAGTCCCCTCTCCCTCAGGGAGATATCTGTACACTGACTGGTGTCTCTCAGTCCACTCTCCCTCAGGGAGATATCTGTACACTGACTGGTGTCTCTCAGTCCCCTCTCTCTCAGGGAGATATCTGTACACTGACTGGTGTCTCTCAGTCCCTCTCCCTCAGGGAGATATCTGTACACTGACTGGTGTCTCTCAGCCCCTCGCCCTCTGGGAGATATCTGTACACTGACTGGTGTCTCTCAGTCCCCTCTCTCTCAGGGAGATATCTGTACACTGACTGGTGTCTCTCAGTCCCCTCTCTCTCAGTGAGATATCTGTACACTGACTGGTGTCTCTCAGTCCCTCTCCCTCAGGGAGATATCTGTACACTGACTGGTGTCTCTCAGAAAGTACCGAAAGCATCCCGAGACAATGCTGGCCGGGATCCAGGGCTCCGTATCTCAGCAAATGTTGTTCCTTTTGGGATCGGCTGTGTTTCCTGTACGAGGACACCCATATCTCTCAGTCCCCTCTCTCTCAGGGAGATATCTGTACACTGACTGGTGTCTCTCAGTCCCCACTCCCTCAGGGAGATATCTGTACACTGACTGGTGTCTCTCAGTCCCTCTCAGGGAGATATCTGTACACTGACTGGTGTCTCTCAGTCCCTCTCTCTCAGGGAGATATCTGTACACTGACTGGTGTCTCTCAGTCCCCTCTCTCTCAGGGAGATATCTGCACTCTGACTGGTGTCACTCAGTACCTCTCCCTCAGGGAGATATCTGTACACTGACTGGTGTCTTTCAGTCCCTCTCCCTCAGGGAGATACCTGTACACTGACTGGTGTCACTCAGTCCCCTCTCCCTCAGGGAGATATCTGTACACTGACTGGTGTCACTCAGTACCTCTCCCTCAGGGAGATATCTGTACACTGACTGGTGTCTCTCAGTCCCCTCTCTCTCAGGGAGATATCTGTACACTGACTGGTGTCACTCAGTCCCTCTCCCTCAGGGAGATATCTGTACACTGACTGGTGTCTCTCAGTACCTCTCCCTCAGGGAGATATCTGTACACTGACTGGTTTCACTCAGTACCTCTCCCTCAGGGAGATATCTGTACACTGACTTGTGTCACTCCGTCCCCTCTCCCTCAGGGAGAAATCTGTACACTGACTGGTGTCACTCTGTCCCTCTCCCTCAGGGAGATATCTGTACACTGACTGGTGTCACTCAATACCTCTCCCTCTGGGAGATATCTGTACACTGACTGGTGTCTCTCAGTCCCCTCTCTCTCAGGGAGATATCTGTACACTGACTGGTGTCTCTCAGTCCCCTCTCTCTCAGTGAGATATCTGTACACTGACTGGTGTCTCTCAGTCCCTCTCTCTCAGGGAGATATCTGTACACTGACTGGTGTCACTCAGTCCCTCTCTCTCAGGGAGATATCTGTACACTGACTGGTGTCTCTCAGTCCCCTCTCTCTCAGTGAGATATCTGTACACTGACTGGTGTCTCTCATTCCCTGTCTCTCAGGGAGATATCTGTACACTGACTGGTGTCTCTCAGTCCCTCTCTCTCAGGGAGATATCTGTACACTGACTGGTGTCTCTCAGTCCCCTCTCTCTCAGTGAGATATCTGTACACTGACTGGTGTCTCTCATTCCCTGCCTCTCAGGGAGATATCTGTACACTGACTGGTGTCTCACAGTCCCCTCTCTCTCAGGGAGATATCTGTACACTGACTGGTGTTTCTCAGTCCCTCTCGCTCAGGGAGATATCTGTACACTGACTGGTGTCTCTCAGTCCCCTCTCTCTCATTGAGATATCTGTACACTGACTGGTGTCTCTCATTCCCTGTCTCTCAGGGAGATATCTGTACACTGACTGGTGTCTCTCAGTCCCCTCTCTCTCAGGGAGATATCTGTACACTGACTGGTGCCTCTCAGTCCCCACTCCCTCAGGGAGATATCTGTACACTGACTGGTGTCTCTCAGTCCCCTCTCTCTCAGGGAGATATCTGTACACTGGCTGGTGTTTCTCAGTCCCTCTCTCTCTGGGAGATATCTGTACACTGACTGGTGTCTCTCAGTCCCTCTCTCTCTGGGAGATATCTGTACACTGACTGGTGTCTCTCAGTCCCTCTCTCTCAGGGAGATATCTGTACACTGACTGGTGTCTCTCAGTCCCTCTCCCTCAGGGAGATATCTGTACACTGACTGGTGTCTCTCAGTCCCTCTATCTCAGGGTGATATCTGTACACTGACTGGTGTCTCTCAGTCCCCTCTCTCTCAGGGAGATATCTGTACACTGACTGGTGTCTCTCAGTCCCCTCTCCCTCAGGGAGATATCTGTACACTGACTGGTGTCTCTCAGTCCACTCTCCCTCAGGGAGATATCTGTACACTGACTGGTGTCTCTCAGTCCCCTCTCTCTCAGGGAGATATCTGTACACTGACTGGTGTCTCTCAGTCCCTCTCCCTCAGGGAGATATCTGTACACTGACTGGTGTCTCTCAGCCCCTCGCCCTCTGGGAGATATCTGTACACTGACTGGTGTCTCTCAGTCCCCTCTCTCTCAGGGAGATATCTGTACACTGACTGGTGTCTCTCAGTCCCCTCTCTCTCAGTGAGATATCTGTACACTGACTGGTGTCTCTCAGTCCCTCTCCCTCAGGGAGATATCTGTACACTGACTGGTGTCTCTCAGAAAGTACCGAAAGCATCCCGAGACAATGCTGGCCGGGATCCAGGGCTCCGTATCTCAGCAAATGTTGTTCCTTTTGGGATCGGCTGTGTTTCCTGTACGAGGACACCCATATCTCTCAGTCCCCTCTCTCTCAGGGAGATATCTGTACACTGACTGGTGTCTCTCAGTCCCCACTCCCTCAGGGAGATATCTGTACACTGACTGGTGTCTCTCAGTCCCCTCTCTCTCAGGGAGATATCTGTACACTGACTGGTGTCTCTCAGTCCCTCTCTCTCTGGGAGATATCTGTACACTGACTGGTGTCTCTCAGTCCCCTCTCTCTCAGGGAGATATCTGTACACTGACTGGTGTCTCTCAGTCCCCTTTCTCTCAGGGAGATATCTGTACACTGACTGGTGTCACTATGTCCCTCTCCCTCAGGGAGATATCTGTACACTGAATGGTGTCTCTCAGTCCCCTCTCTCTCTGGGAGATATCTGTACACTGACTGGTGTCTCTCAGTCCCCTCTCCCTCAGGGAGATATCTGTACACTGACTGGTGTCTCTCAGTCCCCTCTCTCTCAGGGAGATATCTGTACACTGACTGGTGTCTCTCAGTCCCTCTCTCTCAGGGAGATATCTGTACACTGACTGGTGTCTCTCAGTCCCCTCAGGGAAATATCTGTACACTGACTGGTGTCACTCTGTCCCTCTCTCTCTGGGAGATATCTGTACACTGACTGGTGTCTCTCAGTCCCTCTCTCTCTCAGGGAGATATCTGTACACTGACTGGTGTCTCTCAGTCCCTCTCTCTCAGGGAGATATCTGTACACTGACTGGTGTCTCTCAGTCCCTCTCTCTCAGGGAGATATCTGTACACTGACTGGTGTCTCTCAGTCCCCTCAGGGAAATATCTGTACACTGACTGGTGTCACTCTGTCCCTCTCTCTCAGGGAGATATCTGTACACTGACTGGTGTCTCTCAGTCCCCTCTCTCTCAGGGAGATATCTGTACACTGACTGGTGTCTCTCAGTCCCTCTCTCTCAGGGAGATATCTGTACACTGACTGGTGTCTCTCAGTCCCCTCAGGGAAATATCTGTACACTGACTGGTGTCACTCTGTCCCTCTCTCTCTGGGAGATATCTGTACACTGACTGGTGTCTCTCAGTCCCTCTCTCTCTCAGGGAGATATCTGTACACTGACTGGTGTCTCTCAGTCCCTCTCTCTCAGGGAGATATCTGTACACTGACTGGTGTCTCTCAGTCCCTCTCTCTCAGGGAGATATCTGTACACTGACTGGTGTCTCTCAGTCCCCTCAGGGAAATATCTGTACACTGACTGGTGTCACTCTGTCCCTCTCTCTCAGGGAGATATCTGTACACTGACTGGTGTCACTCTGTCCCTCTCTCTCAGGGAGATATCTGTACACTGACTGGTGTCCCTCAGTCCCTCTCTCTCAGGGAGATATCTGTACACTGACTGGTGTCACTCTGTCCCTCTCTCTCTGGGAGATATCTCTACACTGACTGGTGTCTCTCAGAAAGTACCGAAAGCATCCCGAGACAATGCTGGCCGGGATCCAGGGCTCTGTATCTCAGCAAATGTTGTTCCATTTGGGATCGGCTGTGTTTCCTGTCCGAGGACACCCATATCTCTCGGAACACCAACATTTAATGGTTTCTCAGCGTTTAGAAATATATTTTTTCTATTCTTCCTACCAAAGTGAATAACTTCACATTTCTCCACATTATACTTCATTTGCTACCTTATTGCCCACTCACTTAACCTGTCTATAGCCCTTCGCAGCCTCTTTGTGGGCTCCTCACAGCTAACTGTCCCACGCAGCTTTATATCGTCAGGAAACTTGGTTACATTGAGGGAGAGGCAGAGGCTGAGAGACAGAGGGCGAGAGGCAGAGGGCGAGAGGGAGAGGGCGAGAGGCAGAGGGCGAGAGGCAGAGGGCGAGAGGCAGAGGGCGAGAGGCAGAGGGCGAGATGCAGAGGGCGAGAGGCAGAGGGCGAGATGCAGAGGGCGAGAGGCAGAGGGCGAGAGGCAGAGGGAGAGAGGCAGAGGGCGAGATGCAGAGGGCGAGAGGCAGAGGGCGAGAGGCAGAGGGCGAGATGCAGAGGGCGAGAGGCAGAGGGCGCGAGGCAGAGGGCGAGCGGCAGAGGGCGAGAAGGAGAGGCAGAGAGGCAGAGGGCGAGAGGCAGAGGGTGAGAGGCAGAGGGCGAGAGGCAGAGGGCGAGATGCAGAGGGCGAGAGGCAGAGGGCGAGAGGCAGAGGGCGAGAGGCAGAGGGCGAGATGCAGAGGGCGAGAGGCAGAGGGCGAGAGGCAGAGGGAGAGAGGCAGAGGGCGAGATGCAGAGGGCGAGAGGCAGAGGGCGAGAGGCAGAGGGTGAGATGCAGAGGGCGAGAGGCAGAGGGCGAGAGGCAGAGGGCGAGTGGCAGAGGGAGAGAGGCAGAGGGCGAGAGGGAGAGGGAGAGAGGGCGAGAGGCAGATGGCGAGAGGCAGAGGGCGAGAGGCAGAGGGCGAGAGGCAGAGGGCGAGAGGCAGAGGGCGAGAGGCAGAGGGCGAGAGGGAGAGGGAGAGAGGGCGAGAGGCAGATGGCGAGAGGCAGAGGGAGAGAGGCAGAGGGCGAGAGGCAGAGGGCGAGGGGCATGGGGCGAGAGGCAGAGGGAGAGAGGCAGAGGGCGAGAGGCATGGGGTGAGAGGCAGAGGGCGAGAGGCAGAGGGCGAGAGGCAGAGGGTGAGAGGCAGAGGGTGAGAGGCAGAGGGTGAGAGGCAGAGGGTGAGAGGCAGGGGGCGAGAGGCAGAGGGCGAGAGGGAGAGGGCGAGGGGCATGGGGCGAGGGGCATGGGGCGAGAGGCAGAGGGCGAGAGGCAGAGGGTGAGAGGCAGAGGGTGAGAGGCAGGGGGCGAGAGGGAGAGGGCGAGAGCCAGAGGGCGAGAGGCAGAGGGCGAGATGCAGAGGGCGAGGGGCATGGGGCGAGAGGCAGAGGGCGAGCGGCAGAGGGCGAGAGGCAGAGGGAGGGAGGCAGAGGGCGAGAGGCAGAGGGTGAGAGGCAGAGGGTGAGAGGCAGGGGGCGAGAGGGAGAGGGCGAGAGCCAGAGGGCGAGAGGCAGAGGGCGAGAGGCAGAGGGTGAGAGGCAGAGGGTGAGAGGCAGGGGGCGAGAGGGAGAGGGCGAGAGCCAGAGGGCGAGAGGCAGAGGGCGAGATGCAGAGGGCGAGGGGCATGGGGCGAGAGGCAGAGGGCGAGCGGCAGAGGGCGAGAGGCAGAGGGAGGGAGGCAGAGGGCGAGAGGCAGAGGGCGAGAGGCAGAGGGCGAGAGGCAGAGGGCAAGAGGCTGAGGGTGAGAGGCAGAGGGCGAGGGGCATGGGGCCAGAGGCAGAGGGCGAGAGGGAGAGGGCGAGAGCCAGAGGGCGAGAGGCAGAGGGCGAGATGCAGAGGGCGAGAGGCAGAGGGCAAGACGCAGAGGGTGAGAGACAGAGGGCGAGGGGCATGGGGCGAGAGGCAGAGGGCGAGAGGCAGAGGGTGAGAGGCAGAGGGCGAGAGGCAGAGGGCAAGAGGCAGAGGGTGAGAGACAGAGGGCGAGGGGCATGGGGCGAGAGGCAGAGGGCGAGAGGCAGAGGGTGAGAGGCAGAGGGCGAGATGCAGAGGCGAGGGGCATGGGGCGAGAGGCAGAGGGCAAGAGGCAGAGGGCGAGAGGCAGAGGGCGAGAGGCAGAGGGAGAGAGGCAGAGGGCGAGAGGCAGAGGGCGAGAGGCAGAGGGCGAGAGGCAGAGGGCGAGATGCAGAGGGCGAGGGGCATGGGGCGAGAGGCAGAGGGCAAGAGGCAGAGGGCGAGAGGCAGAGGGCGAGAGGCAGAGGGAGAGAGGCAGAGTGCGAGAGGCAGAGGGCGAGAGGCAGAGGGCGAGAGGCAGAGGGTGAGAGGCAGAGGGTGAGAGGCAGAGGGCGAGGGGCATGGGGCGTGAGGCAGAGGGCGAGAGGCAGAGGGCAAAAGGCAGAGGGCGAGATGCATGGGGCGAGGGGCATGGGGCGAGAGGCAGAGGGCGAGAGGCAGAGGGCGAGAGGCAGAGGGTGAGATGCAGAGGGCGAGAGGCAGAGGGCGAGAGGCAGAGGGCGAGAGGGAGAGTGCGAGAGGCAGAGGGAGATAGGCAGAAGGCGAGAGGCATAGGGCGAGAGGGAGAGGGAGAGGGCGAGAGGGAGAGGGTGAGAGGGAGAGGGCGAGAGGGAGAGAGGGAGAGGGAGAGAGGGAGAGAGGCAGAGGGCGAGAGGCAGAGGGCGAGAGGGAGAGGGCGAGACGGAGAGGGCGAGAGGAAGAGAGGGAGAGAGGGAGAGGGCGAGAGGCAGAGGGCGAGAGGCAGAGGGCAAGAGGGAGAGGGCGAGAGGGAGAGAGGCAGGGGGCGAGAGGCAGAGGGCGAGAGGCAGAGGGCGAGATTGAGGTGGTTGATATTGAGGCTTTGGAAAGGGTGCAGAGGAGGAGGAGGCACTGGACTAATTCCCAGTCTAAAGCATCTTAGTTATCAAGATAGGCTGAAAGAGTTGGGACTTTCTACCTTAGAGAAGCGTAGACCACACGACTAAAAAATGATTGCTTTCCCCACCTTCCAGCGGCCATTGTACCATCAATCACGCCCAGGGCAGGTACAGCATGGGTTCGATCCAGAGTAAAGCTCCCTCAACACTCTCCCATCAAACACTCCCAGGGCAGGTACAGCACGGGTTAGATACAGAGTAAATCTCCCTCTACACTGTCCCATCAACACTTCCAGGGCAGGTAAAGCACGGGTTAGATCCAGAGTAAAGCTCCCTCTACACTGTCCCATCAAACACTCCCAGGGCAGGTACAGCACGGGTTAGATACAGAGTAAAGCTCCCTCTACACTGTCCCATCAAACACTCCCAGGGCAGGTAAAGCACGGGTTAGATACAGAGTAAAGCTCCCTCTACACTGTCCCATCAAACACTCCCAGGGCAGGTACAGCACGGGTTAGATACAGAGTAAAGCTCCCTCTACACTGTCCCATCAAACACTCCCAGGGCAGGTACAGCACGGGTTAGATCTAGAGTAAAGCTCCCTTTACACTGTCCCATCAAACACAGCGAGAGACAGCGAGGGAGAGACCGAGCCAGCGAGAGAAAGCGAGAGAGCCACTGAGAGAGAGAGCCAGCGAGAGAGCGAGCCAGCGAGGGAGCGCGAGCGAGCGAGAGAGCAACTGAGAGAGCGAGAGAGTGAGAGAGCGAGAGAGTGAGACAGCGGGAGAGTGAGAAACAGCGAGTTGGGGATTGATACAGGGCTAACAGGTGAGAGCAGGGCAGTGGGATTACTTTGGGATTGATGCAGGACTATGGGGAGAGAGCGGGGCAGTGGGATAAGTTTGGGATTGATGCAGGGCTATGGGGTGAGAGCGGGGCAGTGTGATTACTTTGTGGATTGATACAGGGCTTTGGGGAGAGAGCGGGGCAGTGGGATTAGGTTGGGGATTGATACAGGGCTTTGGGGAGAGAGCGGGGCAGTGGGATTAGGTTGGGGATTGATACAGTGCTATGGGGTGAGAGCGGGGCAGTGTGATTACTTTGTGGATTGATACAGGGCTTTGGGGAGAGAGCGGGGCAGTGGGATAAGTTTGGCATTGATGCAGGGCTATGGGGTGAGAGCGGGGCAGTGTGATTACTTTGTGGATTGATACAGGGCTTTGGGGAGAGAGCGGGGCAGTGGGATTAGGTTGGGGATTGATACAGGGCTTTGGGGAGAGAGCGGGGCAGTGGGATTAGGTTGGGGATTGACACAGGGCTATGGGGTGAGAGCGGGGCAGTGTGATTACTTTGTGGATTGATTCAGGGCTTTGGGGAGAGAGCGGGGCAGTGTGATTACTTCGTGGATTGATACAGGGCTTTGGGGAGAGAGCGGGGCAGTGGGATAAGTTTGGGATTGATGCAGGGCTATGGGGTGAGAGCGGGGCAGTGTTATTACTTTGTGGATTGATACAGGGCTTTGGGGAGAGAGCGGGGCAGTGGGATTAGGTTGGGGATTGATACAGGGCTAACAGGAGAGAGCGGGGCAGTGGGATTAGGTTGGGGATTGATACAGGGCTATGGGGAGAGAGCGGGGCAGTGTGATTACTTTGTGGATTGATACAGGGCTTTGGGGAAAGAGCGGGGCAGTGGGATTAGGTTGGGGATTGATACAGGGCTTTGGGGAGTGAGCGGGGCAGTGGGATTAGGTTGGGGATTGATACAGGGCTTTGGGGAGAGAGCGGGGCAGTGGGATTAGGTTGGGGATTGATGCAGGGCTATGGGGTGAGAGCGGGGCAGTGGGATTAGGTTGGGGATTGATACAGGGCTTTGGGGAGAGAGCGGGGCAGTGGGATTAGGTTGGGGATTGATACAGGGCTTTGGGGAGAGAGCGGGGCAGTGGGATTAGGTTGGGGATTGATACAGGGCTTTGGGGAGAGAGCGGGGCAGTGGGATTAGGTTGGGGATTGATACAGGGCTATGGGGTGAGAGCGGGGCAGTGGGATTAGGTTGGGGATTGATACAGGGCTTTGGGGAGAGAGCGGGGCAGTGGGATTAGGTTGTGGATTGATACAGGGCTTTGGGGAGAGAGCGGAGCAGTGGGATTAGGTTGGGGATTGATACAGGGCTTTGGGGAGAGAGCGGGGCAGTGGGATTAGGTTGGGGATTGATACAGGGCTATGGGGAGAGAGCGGGGCAGTGGGATTAGGTTGTGGATTGATACAGGGCTTTGGGGAGAGAGCGGGGCAGTGGGATTAGGTTGTGGATTGATAAAAGGCTTTGGGGAGAGAGCGGGGCAGTGGGATTAGGTTGGGGATTGATACAGGGCTTTGGGGAGAGAGCGGGGCAGTGGGATTAGGTTGGGGATTGATACAGGGCTATGGGGAGAGAGTGGGGCAGTGTGATTAGTTTGGGGATTGATACAGGGCTATAGGGAGAGAGCGGGGCAGTGGGATTAGGTTGGGGATTGATACAGGGCTTTGGGGAGAGAGCGGGGCAGTGGGATTAGTTTGGGGATTGATACAGGGCTTTGGGGAGAGAGCGGGGCAGTGGGATTAGGTTGGGGATTGATACAGGGCTATGGGGAGAGAGTGGGGCAGTGTGATTAGTTTGGGGATTGATACAGGGCTTTGGGGAGAGAGCGGGGCAGTGGGATTAGGTTGGGGATTGATACAGGGCTTTGGGGAGAGAGCGGGGCAGTGGGATTAGTTTGGGGATTGATACAGGGCTTTGGGGAGAGAGCGGGGCAGTGGGATTAGGTTGGGGATTGATACAGGGCTATGCGGAGAGAGCGGGGCAGTGGGATTAGTTTGGGGATTGATACAGGGCTTTGGGGAGAGAGCGGGGCAGTGGGATTAGGTTGGGGATTGATACAGGGCTAACAGGAGAGAGCAGGGCAGTGGGATTACTTTGGGACTGAGACAGAGAGGTGTCAAGTAGCTGATCCCAGTCCACTTTGGACAGATCCTGCCGTATCATATTAAAATCGGCCTGTTGTTTGCTAAATTTCCCCACTGAACTCATTGTTAATCAGCTTTATCAAAACGTGCCTGGATCTCCTGGTATATTTCAATACTGAACCTCGGTAGATTAAATAAACGTGTTACCGTGATTTGATTTAAATGGAGAGGAGGGATTCACATGTGGACGAATGTTGGTCTGCAGATATCTGGGTTCACCTTAGAAAAATGATGCAATAATAGACAAGTAAAGTCTGTTCTGGGTATTCTTACTGAGATTTGAATGAATTTTAGGCCGTGAGACTCACTGTCTTATACACAGGAGTGAAGGATTACATTAAACAAAGATAATGGCCCTGAAATCATGGTCTCCGTAACGACGACTTAGGCCTTGGTAGAGGCCCCGCAAGTTCCGTGTTTCCGTCTGCGCTGTGTATGCGCTGAATCCCCAGACTTGCAATCTGTCAAGGTTTGCTACAGAATCGATAGAGTAAAGCTCTCTTTAAACCAGCCCATCAAAAAAACACAGGGCAGGAACAACACGGGTTAGATACAGAGTGAAGCTCCCTCTACACTGTCCCATCAAACACTCCCAAGGCAGGTACTGCACGGGTTACATATAGAGTAATGCTCCCTCTACACTGTCCCATCAAACACTCCCAAGGCAGGTACCCCACGTGTTAGATACAGAGTAAATCTCCCTCTACACTGTCCCATCAAACACTCCCAAGGCAAGTACAGCACGGGTTAGATATAGAGTAAAGCTCCCTCTACACTGTCCCATCAAACACTCCCAAGGCAGGTACCGCACGGGTTAGATACAGAGTAAAGCTCCCTCTACACTGTCCCATCAAACACTCCCAAGGCTATGGGGAGAGAGCGGGGCAGTGGGATTAGTTTGGGGATTGATGCATGGCTATGGGGAGAGAGTGGGGCAGTGGGATTAGTTTGAGATTGATACAGGGCTATCGGGAGAGAGCGGGGCAGTGGGAATAGTTTGGGATTGATACAGGGCTATGGGGAGAGAGCTGGACAGTGTGATTAGTTTGTGATTGAAACAAGTCTATCGGGAGAGAGCGGGGCTTTGGGATTAGTTTGGGAGTGATATAGGGCTATCGGGAGAGAGCGGGACAGTGGGATTAGTTTGGGATTGATACAGGGCTACGGGGAGACCGCGGGGCAGTGGGATTAGGTTGGGATTGATGCAGGGCTATCAGGAGAGATAGGGCCAGTGGGATTAGTTTGAGATTGATTCAGGGCTATCGGGAGAGAGCGAGGCATTGGCTATAGTTTGGGATTGATACAGGGCTATCGGGAGAGAGCAGGTCAGTGGGATTAGTTTGGGATTGATGCAGGGCTATGGGGTGAGAGCGGGGCAGTGTGATTAATTTGGGGATTGATACAGGGCTATGGGGAGAGAGCGTGGCAGTGGGATTAGTTTGGGATTGATGCAGGGCTATCGGGAGAGAGCGAGGCAGTGTGATTAGTTTGGGATACATACAGGGCTATCGGGAGAGATCGGGGCAGTGGGATTAGTTTGCGATTGATACTGGGCTATGGGGAGAGAGCGGGGCAGTGGGATTAGTTTGGGATTGATACAGAGCTATGGGGAGAGAGCGGGGCAGTGAGATTAGTTTGGGGATTGATACAGGGCTATGGTTGAGAGCGGGGCAGTGTGATTAGTTTGGGAGTGATACAGGGCTATGGGGAGAGAGCGAGGCAGTGTGATTAGTTTGGCATTGATACACAGCTATTGGGAGAAAGCGGGTCGTTCGGATTAGTATGGGATTGATGCAGGGCTATCGGGAGAAAGCGGGTCTTTGGGATTAGTTTGGGATTGATTCAGGGCTATCAGGAGAGATCGGGGCAGTGTGATCAGTTTGCGATTGGTACTGGGCTATGGGGAGGGAGCGGGGCAGTGGGATTAGTTTGGGGATTGATACAGGGCTATGGGGAGAGAGCGGGGCAGTGTGATTAGTTTGGGGATTGATACAGGGCTATGGGGAGTGAGCGGGGCAGTGGGATTACTTTGGGATTGATGCAGGACTATGGGGAGAGAGCGGGGCAGTGGGATAAGTTTGGGATTGATGCAGGGCTATGGGGTGAGAGCGGGGCAGTGTGATTACTTTGTGGATTGATACAGGGCTTTGGGGAGAGAGCGGGGCAGTGGGATTAGGTTGGGGATTGATACAGGGCTTTGGGGAGAGAGCGGGGCAGTGGGATTAGGTTGGGGATTGATACAGGGCTATGGGGTGAGAGCGGGGCAGTGTGATTACTTTGTGGATTGATACAGGGCTTTGGGGAGAGAGCGGGGCAGTGGGATAAGTTTGGGATTGATGCAGGGCTATGGGGTGAGAGCGGGGCAGTGTGATTACTTTGTGGATTGATACAGGGCTTTGGGGAGAGAGCGGGGCAGTGGGATTAGGTTGGGGATTGATACAGGGCTTTGGGGAGAGAGCGGGGCAGTGGGATTAGGTTGGGGATTGATACAGGGCTATGGGGTGAGAGCGGGGCAGTGTGATTACTTTGTGGATTGATACAGGGCTTTGGGGAGAGAGCGGGGCAGTGTGATTACTTCGTGGATTGATACATGGCTTTGGGGAGAGAGCGGGGCAGTGGGATAAGTTTGGGATTGATGCAGGGCTATGGGGTGAGAGCGGGGCAGTGTGATTACTTTGTGGATTGATACAGGGCTTTGGGGAGAGAGCGGGGCAGTGGGATTAGGTTGGGGATTGATACAGGGCTAACAGGAGAGAGCGGGGCAGTGGGATTAGGTTGGGGATTGATACAGGGCTATGGGGAGAGAGCGGGGCAGCGTGATTACTTTGTGGATTGATACAGGGCTTTGGGGAGAGAGCGGGGCAGTGGGATTAGGTTGGGAATTGATACAGGGCTTTGGGGAGAGAGCGGGGCAGTGGGATTAGGTTGGGGATTGATACAGGGCTTTGGGGAGAGAGCGGGGCAGTGTGATTACTTCGTGGATTGATACAGGGCTTTGGGGAGAGAGCGGGGCAGTGGGATTAGGTTGGGGATTGATACAGGGCTATGGGGAGAGAGCGGGGCAGTGTGATTACTTTGTGGATTGATACAGGGCTTTGGGGAGAGAGCGGGGCAGTGGGATTAGGTTGGGGATTGATACAGGGCTTTGGGGAGAGAGCGGGGCAGTGGGATTAGGTTGGGGATTGATACAGGGCTTTGGGGAGAGAGCGGGGCAGTGGGATTAGGTTGGGGATTGATACAGGGCTTTGGGGAGAGAGCGGGGCAGTGTGATTACTTCGTGGATTGATACAGGGCTTTGGGGAGAGAGCGGGGCAGTGGGATAAGTTTGGGATTGATGCAGGGCTATGGGGTGAGAGCGGGGCAGTGGGATTAGTTTGGGGATTGATACAGGGCTATGGGGAGAGAGCGGCGCAGTGGGATTAGGTTGGGGATTGATACAGGGCTATGGGGAGAGAGCGGGGCAGTGGGATTAGGTTGTGGATTGATACAGGGCTTTGGGGAGAGAGCGGGGCAGTGGGATTAGTTTGGGGATTGATACAGGGCTTTGGGGAGAGAGCGGGGCAGTGGGATTAGGTTGGGGATTGATACAGGGCTTTGGGGGGAGAGCGGGGCAGTGGGATTAGGTTGGGGATTGATACAGGGCTATGGGGAGAGAGCGGGGCAGTGGGATTAGGTTGTGGATTGATACAGGGCTTTGGGGAGAGAGCGGGGCAGTGGGATTAGTTTGGGGATTGATACAGGGCTTTGGGGAGAGAGCGGGGCAGTGGGATTAGGTTGGGGATTGATACAGGGCTAACAGGAGAGAGCAGGGCAGTGGGATTACTTTGGGACTGAGACAGAGAGGTGTCAAGTAGCTGATCCCAGTCCACTTTGGACAGATCCTGCCGTATCATATTAAAATCGGCCTGTTGTTTGCTAAATTTCCCCACTGAACTCATTGTTAATCAGCTTTATCAAAACGTGCCTGGATCTCCTGGTATATTTCAATACTGAACCTCGGTAGATTAAATAAACGTGTTACCGTGATTTGATTTAAATGGAGAGGAGGGATTCACATGTGGACGAATGTTGGTCTGCAGATATCTGGGTTCACCTTAGAAAAATGATGCAATAATAGACAATTAAAGTCTGTTCTGGGTATTCTTACTGAGATTTGAATGAATTTTAGGCCGTGAGACTCACTGTCTTATACACAGGAGTGAAGGATTACATTAAACAAAGATAATGGCCCTGAAATCATGGTCTCCGTAACGACGACTTAGGCCTTGGTAGAGGCCCCGCAAGTTCCGTGTTTCCGTCTGCGCTGTGTATGCGCTGAATCCCCAGACTTGCAATCTGTCAAGGTTTGCTACAGAATCGATAGAGTAAAGCTCTCTTTAAACACTCTTAGGGCAGGTACAGCACGGGTTAGATACAGAGTAAATCTCCCTCTACACTGTCCCATCAAACACTCCCAGGGCAGGTACAGCACGGGTTAGATACAGAGTAAAGCTCCCACTACACTGTCCCATCAAACACTCCCAGGGCAGGTACAGCACGGGTTAGGTACAGAGTAAAGCTCCCTCTACACTGTCCCCATCAAACACTCCCAGGGCAGGTACAGCACGGGTTAGATACAGAGTAAATCTCCCTCTACACTGTCCCATCAAACACTCCCAGGGCAGGTACAGCACGGGTTAGATACAGAGTAAAGCTCCCTCTACACTGTCCCATCAAACACTCCCAGGGCAGGTACAGCACGGGTTACATACAGAGTAAATCTCCCTCTACACTGTCCCATCAAACACTCCCAGGGCAGGTACAGCACGGGTTAGATACAGAGTAAAGCTCCCTCTACACTGTCCCATCAAACACTCCCAGGGCAGGTACAGCACGGGTTAGGTACAGAGTAAAGCTCCCTCTACACTGTCCCCATCAAACACTCCCAGGGCAGGTACAGCACGGGTTAGATACAGAGTAAATCTCCCTCTACACTGTCCCATCAAACACTCCCAGGGCAGGTACAGCACGGGTTAGATACAGAGTAAAGCTCCCTCTACACTGTCCCATCAAACACTCCCAGGGCAGGTACAGCACGGGTTACATACAGAGTAAATCTCCCTCTACACTGTCCCATCAAACACTCCCAGGGCAGGTACAGCACGGGTTAGATACAGAGTAAAGCTCCTTCTACACTGTCCCATCAAACACTCCCAGGGCAGGTACAGCACGGGTTAGATACAGAGTAAAGCTCCATCTACATTGTCCCATCAAACACTCCCGGGGCAGGTACAGCACGGGCTAGATACAGAGTAAAGCTCCCTCTACACTGTCCCATCAAACACTCCCAGGGCAGGTACAGCACGGGTTAGATACAGAGTAAAGTTCCCTCTAAACTGCCTCATCAAACACTCCCAGGGCAGGTACAGCACGGGTTAGGTACAGAGTAAAGCTCCCTCTACACTGCCCCATCAAACACTCCCAGGGCAGGTACAGCACGGGTTTGGTACAGAGTAAAGCTCCCTCTACACTTTCCCATCAAACACTCCCAGGGCAGGTACAGCACGGGTTAGATACAGAGTAAAGCTCCCTCTACACTGCCCCATCAAACACTCCCAGGGCAGGTACAGCACAGGTTAGATACAGAGTAAAGCTCCCTCTACACTGTCCCATCAAACACTCCCAGGGCAGGTACAGCACGGGTTAGATACAGAGTAAAGCTCCCTCTACACTGTCCCATCAAACACTCCCAGGGCAGGTACAGCACAGGCTAGATACAGAGTAAAGCTCCCTCTACACTGTCCCATCAAACACTTCCAGGGCAGGTACAGCACGGGTTAGATACAGAGTAAAGCTCCATCTGCAGTCTCCCATGCAGGTTGTTGTCAAAAGGAATCATTAAACTCCAGAAATGGTGTAATGATGGATTGTAAAAGAACAAAATCCTTAAAGTGGAGACAGGGTTTTAATTGAAGAGGGTGAGGGGCTGGTGTTAGAATGGGCTTCCTCGGGAGACGTAGGCGGTGAGGCTCCGGCTTCCTCTTCCTCCTCGCCTGGGGCGTCGCTGCCACTGGCAGGTTGAGGGACAGGCTGGTCAGCTGGTGGTTCACTATCTGAAAGCAGGTAGTTACAAGAGTGGCTTTAGCGTGAGGACAGGGGGGCAGTAAGGGAGCAAGGACTGGAGACAGTTAGTAAGTTGGATTGAAAGTGTAAAAGGCTGGTGTTTTGAGGGGCGAGTGGTGTGGGAGAGGAGAGAAAGCTGATGACCATACCACTGCTGTCCCCAAGGAGGTCGACCACTCCAGCGGTCATGGCACGTATGGCTGACAACGATCCTGTGCACTCTCGCCTCCAAATTGGTGAGGATGTGTAGATCAGCTGGTCGTCCTCCTCCCGTGCGTTGCTGCTCCCGGCTGTTCTGAGAGAGCTTGGCCTGCAAGAAAAAGGAAGGCATCTGAGTGAATGTGCTTGCCTGATGTGCCTCCCATAGTTGAATAGCCCTTAATGTATGCAGATTCTGAGGGGGATTGACAGGGTAGATGCTGAGAGGATGTTTCCCCTCGTGGGGCAATCTAGAACGAGGGGGCACAGTTTCAGGATAAGGGGTCGCCCATTTAAGGCGGAGATGAGGAGGAATTTCTTCTCCCAGAGGATGGGGAATCTGTGGAATTCTCGACCCCAGAGCGCTGTGGAGGCGGAGTCAGTGAATATATTCAAGGCGGAGATAGACAGATAGGGGAGTCAAGGGTCATGGGGAACAGGCAGGTAAGGGAAGTTGAGGCCAAGATCAGATCAGCCATGATGTTATTGAGGGGGAAGAGATAGAGAGAGAGAGCAGCTGCAAACTCACTCAGACACCAATGACAGCCAGGAATTGAAAACATCATCAAAATGGCTGCTGTGGGGGGAGGGGTGGGTGGTGAGCTCATCAAAATGGACACAGCCGGCAGGAATTGACATCATCAAAAATTGACACTCCTAGGCTGCACCCCTTCAAAATGGGTCTGAGAGCGAGAGAGTGACAGACAGGGACAGACATAGAGAGACAGAGAGAGATAGACAGGGAGAGATAGAGAGAGTTTGCAAAAGCTGGTGTTTGTGTGAGATGTGGTTCAGGTCTATTATTATCAGCTGTTGCTGGATTAAACCCTATTGATTTCATTCGGGCCTGGTCCACATGTAATGTTGGTGTGTGTATGTGACTTTTTTGCACTTTATTGGTGACTCTCAGTCACCCAGGGAGATATCTGTACACTGACTCGTGTCTCTCAGTCCCTCTCGCTCAGCGAGATATCTGTACCTTGACTGGTGTCTCTCAGTCCCTCTCTCCCAGGGAGATATTTGTGCACTGACTCGTGTCTCTCAGTCCCTCTCGCTCAGCGAGATATCTGTACACTGACTCGTGTCTCTCTGTCCCACTCCCTCGGGGAGATATCTGTACACTGACTGGTGTCTCTCAGTCCCTCTCTCTCAGGGAGATATCTGTACACTGACTGGTGTCTCTCAGTACCTCTCCCTCTGGGAGATATCTGCACACTGACTGGTGTCACTCAGTACCTCTCCCTCAGGGAGATATCTGTACACTGACTGGTGTACCGCTCTCTCTATGTGCCTCTCTGTATATTGATCTCTCTCTATAGTTCTGTATCTCTCTCTACCTTTCCGTTATTAATTTATAATTTTATATTTCTTGAAATCTCTACACCTTCTCTCTTTGAAACTCTCAGAATGCCTGTTCTCAATTTCTCTCAGGCCTATTATTTGAGAGAGACATTTTAAAGTTAAACAGAACCTGCTCCAAAGTCACAGGAGATGCAGAACTAGAATGTGTGGTAACACCTTCTGCCTCATCTGGTCTGGTTTTGTATATTCCACCATCTTGTGTGTTTCAAGACTCTGGCGTTGGCCAGACATTGATTACCCATTCCATTGTCTTGGGCTGTTTACTATGAACATCTTAACCTGTTTCTGATCTACACAGGATGCAACAGATCAGAGTGCTGGCCTGGGCAAAACCGGCACCTCCATTCAACAATGGCACTGCAATGATATCATACAGTTCAACAATGCAGGAATGTCGCAAACAGCATTTGATCCCATATCCTCCATTAACTTTAAACACTCAAACCTTTCAGGTGAAGAAACTACATTTACCAGCTAGATTCCAAACCACAACTTCAATTGTTTAAGGCATAAAAAATGTCACAGAAATGTGATTTATTGTTGTTATTTTACAATTTACAAATATACACACAATTTGTGTCACTGAATTATAAACAAAAAGCAGGAAAAGCTATGACTTAACAGAAATAAACATTGGTTTTGCTGTCCAGTAAGAAAGACAAGTCAGACTGACTTGGAAATGTTCACTCATATGTTGACGTAATGATTTATAATTTACCAATTTCGCTTCTGATGCTTTTCTCTCAAACATTCCCCACAATATTAATCCCTGCTCTTATCACGAGGAGTGTTGAATTATTTTAGGTATTTTGCAATTAATAGCGGGAAGCAAACTTCATTGTACTCACAATTTTTAATCTTCTATTTCAAACATTCAACCGAAATCGAATTGTACATTATCAGAGTATTTTCTGTGTCTTTCTCTATAAAAAAAGAGTGGTTTCTTCTAAAGTAGCTTCCTGCAATTTTTATACATCATTACGTAACTCTTGTTTCGATTAACACTCAATTAACCTGTGGAGCCTATACTCATTGGAGTTTAGAAGAATGAGAGGGGATCAACATCAGTAGAGATACATAAATTAATGCAGGGCGCTGGGGGAGAGAGGTTACTGAGTGACTGTGTGAGGGAGCTGGGTTAACGTAGAGGCATAGTCAGTAAGACAGGGCGCTGGGGGAGTGGGGTTACTGAGTGACTGTGAGGGAGCTGGATTAACATCAGTAGAGATACAGTCAGTAACACAGGGCACTGGGGGAGAGGGGTTACTGAGTGACAGTGTGAGGGAGCTGGATTAACATCAGTAGAGATACAGTCAGTAACACAGGGCACTGGGGAGAGGGTTTACTGAGTGACAGTGTGAGGGAGCTGGATTAACATCAGTAAAGATACAGTCAGTAAGACAGGGCGCTGGGGGAGAGGGGTTACTGAGTGACAGTGTGAGGGAGCTGGATTAACATCAGTAAAGATACAGTCAGTAAGACAGGGCGCTGGGGAGAGGGGTTACTGAGTGACAGTGTGAGGGAGCTGGATTAACATCAGTAAAGATACAGTCAGTAAGACAGGGCGCTGGGGGAGAGGGGTTACTGAATTACAGTGTGAGGGAGCTGGATTAACATCAGTAGAGATACAATCAGTAAGACAGGGCGCTGGGGGAGAGGGTTACTGAGTGACAGTGTGGGGGAGCAGGATTAACATCAGTAGAGATACAGTCAGTAACACAGGGCGCTGGGGGAGTGGGGTTACTGAATTACAGTGTGGGGGAGCAGGGTTAAGTTCAGTAGAGATACAGTCAGTAACACAGGACGCTGGGGGAGAGGGTTACTGAGTGGCAATGTGGGGGAGCAGGATTAACATCAGTAGAGATACAGTCAGTAACACAGGGCACTGTGGGAGAGTGTTACTGAGTGGCAGTGTGAGGGAGCTGGATTAACATCAGTAGAGATACAGTCAGTAACACAGGGTGCTGGGGGAGAGGGTTACTGAGTGGCAGTGTGAGGGAGCTGGAGTAACATCAGTAGAGATACAGTCAGTAACACAGGGCGCTGAGGGAGAGGGTTACTGAGTGGCAGTGTGTGGGAGCTGGATTAACATCAGTAGAGAAACAGCGAGAGAGTGAGAAACAGTGAGAGAGAGATAAACAGCGAGAGAGAGAAACAGCGAGAGAGAGAGAAACAGTGAGAGAGAGATAAACAGCGAGAGAGAGAAACAGCGAGAGAGAGAGAAACAGCGAGAGAGAGAGAGAGAGAGAGAGCGAGAGAGAAACAGCGAGAGAGAGAGTGAGAAACAGCGAGAGAGAAACAGCGAGAGAGAGAAACAGCGAGAGAGAAACAGCGAGAGAGAGAGCGAGAGAGAGCGAGAGAGAAACAGCGAGAGAGAAACAGCGAGAGAGAGAAACAGTGAGAGAGAAACAGCGAGAGAGAGAGCGAGAGAGAAACAGTGAGAGAGAGCGAGAGAGAAACAGCGAGAGAGAGAGAGTGCGAGAGAGAAACAGCGAGAGAGAGCGAGAGAGAAACGGCGAGAGAGAGAGTGAGAGAGAAACAGCGAGAGAGAGAGCAAGAGAGAAACAGCGAGAGAGAGAGAAACAGCGAGAGAGAGAAACAGCGAGAGAGAAACAGCGAGAGAGACAGCGAGAGAGAGACACCGAGAGAGAGAGACAGCGAGAGAGAGAGAGAGACAGTGAGAGAGACAGCGAGAGAGACAGCGAGAGAGAGAGAGAGAGAGACAGCGAGAGAGAGAATGCATGCAGAGCCGAACTAGGCAGATACCCACTGATAATAAACATCCAAAAACGAGCACTAAACTTTCTAAATCACCTCAAATCTAGCTCCCCAGACACCCTTCATTTCAAAGCCTTTCAGACCCAAGAGCTAAACCCAGAAAAAAGTCCCCTGAGTCAGCTGCTACTGAAACTAAGTACTCAGCCGGACCCTGACCAGCCCCAGACCAACACAGCCGTCCAAACACCAATCCGAGTGAACCAAATCATTAAAAAATGCAAAGAAACCTACCTGGAACATTGGAACAAAATAACCGAAAGCCAAAGCAGATTAGAATGTTACCGGGCCCTAAAAAGAGAATATAAACTGGCAGACTACCTCACGACCATCAGAGACACAAAACAGAGACAGACCCTCACCAGGTACAGACTAAGCGACCACCAACTGGAAATTGAAAAAGGCAGATACAAGAAATCCTGGCAGCCTAGAGAGAATAGAATATGCGATCAATGTCTGGCCGG
Source organism: Somniosus microcephalus (assembly GCF_052327205.1). Lineage (NCBI taxonomy): Eukaryota > Metazoa > Chordata > Chondrichthyes > Squaliformes > Somniosidae > Somniosus > Somniosus microcephalus. The sequence goes on from NW_028225185.1 coordinate 40,325,591, forward strand.
CGAGGTTGAAACAGAGATGCATTTCCTCCTAAAATGCGAAAAATTCAACACATCAAGAAACATATTATTCAACAAGCTAAGCCAAACAACCCCAGATTTCAAGGGATTGGATGACCTGTCAAAATTGAGATTAGTCCTAGGAGAAGGAGACAGACCATACCTAGGGGCCAAATATGTAACAACATGTCACAACCTGAGGACTGTTTAAAATTAAGACTGTTTAAAATTAATATTGAACGTACCAAATGAAGTACAAAGACTGTTTAAAATTAATATTGTTTAAAAGTAATATTGTATGTACCCAACAAATGTCAAATCGATTGACACCTACAGAATGTTGGAAAACTGTACCTTTTTGCTATGTAAGCTTTGGCAATATGGTTCTCTGTAAACTTTCATGCCAATAAAGCATTTGAACTGAACTGAACTGAACTGAACTGAGAGAGACAGCGAGAGAGAGAGAGAGAGAGAGAAATAGAGACAGCGAGAGAGAGAGACAGAGAGAGACAGCGAGAGAGAGAGACAGAGAGAGACAGAGAGCGAGAGAGAGAGAGACAGCGAGAGAGTAATAGGGGATTCGATTGTAAGGGGAATAGATAGGGGTTTCTGTGGTCGCGACCGAGACTCCAGGATGGTATGTTGCCTCCCTGGTGCAAGGGTCAAGGATGTCTCGGCGCGGGTGCAGAACATTCTGGAGGGGGAGGGGGAACAGCCAGTTGTCGTGATACATGTTGGTACCAACGACGTAGCTAAAAAAAGGGAAGAGGTCCTACAAGTAGAATTTAGGGAGTTAGGAGCCAAGCTAAAAAGTAGGACCTCGAAGGTAGTAATCTCTGGATTACTACCAGTGCCACGTGCTAGTAAGAGTACAGAGAACAGGATAGTTAGGCTAAATACGTGGCTTGAGCAGTGGTGTAAGAGGGAGGGTTTTAAATTTTTGAGGCATTGGAACCAGTTTTGTGGTAGGTGTGACCTATACAAAAGGGACGGTCTACACCTGTGCAGAGATGGAACTGATGTTCTCGGGGTAATTTTTGATAAAGCAGTTCGGGAGCATTTAAACTAGTATGGCAGGGGGCTAGAAACCTATGTAGTGAAATAGAGGAAAGTGAAAGGCAGACAGAAATAAATGGTAAAAGGGTGAGGAACAAAAAACAAAGGGCCAAACTAATTCATAAAAAATGTGAGCATAAAAAAAGCCTGAGGGTTTTATACCTTAATGCGAGAAGCATCAGGAACAAGGTAGATGAATTAGCTGTGGAAATAGAGGTTAATAATTATGATCTAATTGGGATTACGGAAACATGGTTGCAGGGTGAGCAGGGCTGGGAGCTTAACATACAGGGGTATTCAGTATTTAGGAAGGATCGACAAAAAAGAAAGGGAGGAGGGGTAGCATTGCTAGTAAAAGAGGGGATAAATGCAATTGAAAAGAAGGATATTAACTCAGTTAATACAGAATCTATATGGGTGGAGCTAAGAAATAGCGAGGGGCGAAAAACATTAATAGGAGTGGTATATAGGCCTCCAA
>NW_028225185.1:40334621-40347121 GCF_052327205.1 Somniosus microcephalus
TGTCCCATCAAACACTCCCAGGGAAGGTACAGCACAGGGTTAGATACAGAGTAAAGCTCCCTCTACACTGTCCCAACAAACACTCCCAGGGCAGGTACAGCACGGGTTAGATACAGAGTAAAGCTCCCTCTACACTGTCCCATCAAACACTCCCAGGGCAGGTACAGCACGTGTTAGATACAGAGTGAAGCTCCCTCTACACTGTCCCATCAAACACTCCCAGGGAAGGTACAGCACGGGTTAGATACAGAGTAAAACTTCCTCTACACTGTCCCATCAAACACTCCCAGAGCAGGTACAGCACGGGTTAGATACAGAGTGAAGCTCCCTCTACACTGTCCCATCAAACACTCCCAGGGAAGGTACAGCACGGGTTAGATACAGAGTAAAACTTCCTCTACACTGCCCCATCAAACACTCTCAGGGCAGGTTCAGCACGGGTTAGGTACAGAGTAAAGCTCCCTCTACACTGTCCCATCAAACACTCTCAAGGCAGGTACAGCACAGGTTAGATACAGAGTAAAGCTCCCTCTACACTGTCTCATCAAACACTCCCAGAGCAGGTACAGCACGGGTTAGATACAGAGTAAATCTCCCTCTACACTGCCCCATCAAACACTCTCAGGGCAGGTTCAGCACGGGTTAGGTACAGAGTAAAGCTCCCTCTACACTGTCCCATCAAACACTCCCACAGCAGGTACAGCACGGGTTAGATACAGAGTAAAGCTCCCTCTACACTGTCCATTCAAACACTCCCAGGGCAGGTACAGCACGTGTTAGATACAGAGTAAAGCTCCCTCTACACTGCCTCATCAAACACTCCCAGGGCAGGTACAGCACGGGTTAGGTGCAGAGTAAAGCTCCCTCTACACTGTCCCATCAAACACTCCCACAGCAGGTACAGCACGGATTAGATACAGAGTAAAGCTCCCTCTACACTGCCCCATCAACACTCCCAGGGCAGGTACAGCACAGGTTAGGTACAGAGTAAAGCTCCCTCTACACTGCCCCATCCAACACTCCCAGGGCAGGTGCAGCACGGGTTAGGTGCAGAGTAAAGCTCCCTCTACACTGCCCCATCAACACTCCCAGGGCAGGTACAGCACGGGTTAGATACAGAGTAAAGCTCCCTCTACACTGCCCCATCAAACACTCCCAGGGCAGGTACAGCACGGGTTAGGTACAGAGTAAAGCTCCCTCTACACTGCCCCATCAACACTCCCAGGACAGGTACAGCACGGGTTAGGTATTGAGTAAAGCTCCCTCTACACTGTCCCATCAAACACTCCCAGGACAGGTACAGCATGGGTTAGATACAGGGTAAAGCTCCCTCTACAGTGTCTCATCAAACACTCCCAGAGCAGGTACAGCACGGGTTAGATACAGCGTAAAGCTCCCTCTACACTGTCCCATCAAACACTCCCAGAGCAGGTACAGCACGGGTTAGATACAGAGTAAAGCTCCCTCTACACTGTCTCATCAAACACTCCCAGGGCAGGTGCAGCACGTGTTAGATACAGAGTAAATCTCCCTCTACACTGCCTCATCAAACACTCCCAGGGCAGGTACAGCACGGGTTAGGTACAGAGTAAAGCTCCCGCTACACTGTCCCAGCAAACACTCCCAGGGCAGGTACAGCACGGGTTAGATACAGAGTAAAGCTCCCTCTACACTGTCCCATCAAACATTCCCAGGGCAGGTACAGCACGGGTTAGGTACAGAGTAAAGCTCCCTCTACACTGTCCCATCAAACACTCCCAGGGCAGGTACAGCACGGGTTAGATACAGAGTAAAGCTCCCTCTACACTGTCCCATCAAACACTCCCAGGGCAGGTACAGCACGGGTTAGATACAGAGTAAAGCTCCCTCTACACTGTCCCATCAAACACTCCCAGGGCAGGTACAGCACAGGCTAGATACAGAGTAAAGCTCCCTCTACACTGTCTCATCAAACACTCCCAGAGCAGGTACAGCACGGGTTAGATACAGAGTAAATCTCCCTCTACACTGTCCCATCAAACACTCTCAGGGCAGGTTCAGCACGGGTTAGATGCAGAGTAAAGCTCCCTCTACACTGTCCCATCAAACACTCCCACAGCAGGTACAGCACGGATTAGATACAGAGTAATGCTCCCTCTACACTGCCCCATCAACACTCCCAGGGCAGGTACAGCACAGGTTAGGTACAGAGTAAAGCTCCCTCTACACTGCCCCATCCAACACTCCCAGGGCAGGTGCAGCACGGGTTAGGTACAGAGTAAAGCTCCCTCTACACTGCCCCATCAACACTCCCAGGGCAGGTACAGCACGGGTTAGATACAGAGTAAAGCTCCCTCTACACTGCCCCATCAAACACTCCCAGGGCAGGTACAGCACGGGTTAGGTACAGAGTAAAGCTCCCTCTACACTGCCCCATCAACACTCCCAGGACAGGTACAGCACGGGTTAGGTATTGAGTAAAGCTCCCTCTACACTGTCCCATCAAACACTCCCAGGACAGGTACAGCATGGGTTAGATACAGGGTAAAGCTCCCTCTACAGTGTCTCATCAAACACTCCCAGAGCAGGTACAGCACGGGTTAGATACAGCGTAAAGCTCCCTCTACACTGTCCCATCAAACACTCCCAGAGCAGGTACAGCACGGGTTAGATACAGAGTAAAGCTCCCTCTACACTGTCTCATCAAACACTCCCAGGGCAGGTGCAGCACGTGTTAGATACAGAGTAAATCTCCCTCTACACTGCCTCATCAAACACTCCCAGGGCAGGTACAGCACGGGTTAGGTACAGAGTAAAGCTTCCTCTACACTGCCCCATCAAACACTCCCAGGGCAGGTACAGCACGGGTTAGGTACAGAGTAAAGCTCCCGCTACACTGTCCCAGCAAACACTCCCAGGGCAGGTACAGCACGGGTTAGATACAGAGTAAAGCTCCCTCTACACTGTCCCATCAAACATTCCCAGGGCAGGTACAGCACGGGTTAGGTACAGAGTAAAGCTCCCTCTACACTGTCCCATCAAACACTCCCAGGGCAGGTACAGCACGGGTTAGATACAGAGTAAAGCTCCCTCTACACTGTCCCATCAAACACTCCCAGGGCAGGTACAGCACGGGTTAGATACAGAGTAAAGCTCCCTCTACACTGTCCCATCAAACACTCCCAGGGCAGGTACAGCACAGGCTAGATACAGAGTAAAGCTCCCTCTACACTGTCCCATCAAACACTTCCAGGGCAGGTACAGCACGGGTTAGATACAGAGTAAAACTCCATCTACAGTCTCCCATGCAGGTTGTTGTCAAAAGGAATCTTAAAACTCCAGAAATGGTGTAATGATGGATTGTAAAAGAACAAAATCCTTAAAGTGGCGACAGGGTTTTAATTGAAGAGGGTGAGGGGCTGGTGTTAGAATGGGCTTCCTCGGGAGACGCAGGCGGTGAGGCTCCGGCTTCCTCTTCCTCCTCGCCTGGGGCATCGCTGCCACTGGCAGGTTGAGGGACAGGCTGGTCAGCTGGTGGTTCACTATCTGAAAGCAGGTAGTTACAAGAGTGGCGTTAGCGTGAGGACAGGGGGGCAGTAAGGGAGCAAGGACTGGAGACAGTTAGTAAGTTGGATTGAAAGTGTAAAAGGCTGGTGTTTTGAGGGGCGAGTGGTGTGAGAGAGGAGAGAAAGCTGATGACCATACCACTGCTGTCCCCAAGGGGGTCGACCACTCCAGCGGTCATGGCACGTATGGCTGACAACGATCCTGTGCACTCTCGCCTCCAAATTGGTGAGGATGTGTAGATCAGCTGGTCGTCCTCCTCCCGTGCGTTGCTGCTCCCGGCTGTTGTGAGAGAGCTTGGCCTGCAAGAAAAAGGAAGGCATCTGAGTGAATGTGCTTGCCTGATGTGCCTCCCATAGTTGAATAGCCCTTAATGTATGCAGATTCTGAGGGGGATTGACAGGGTAGATGCTGAGAGGATGTTTCCCCTCGTGGGGCAATCTAGACCGAGGGGGCACAGTTTCAGGATAAGGGGTCGCCCATTTAAGGCGGAGATGAGGAGGAATTTCTTCTCCCAGAGGATGGGGAATCTGTGGAATTCTCGACCCCAGAGCGCTGTGGAGGCGGAGTCAGTGAATATATTCAAGGCGGAGATAGACAGATAGGGGAGTCAAGGGTCATGGGGAACAGGCAGGTCAGTGAAGTTGAGGCCAAGATCAGATCAGCCATGATGTTATTGAGGGGGAAGAGATAGAGAGAGAGAGCAGCTGCAAACTCACTCAGACACCAATGACAGCCAGGAATTGAAAACATCATCAAAATGGCTGCTGTGGGGGGAGGGGTGGGTGGTGAGCTCATCAAAATGGACACAGCCGGCAGGAATTGACATCATCAAAAATTGACACTCCTAGGCTGCACCCCTTCAAAATGGGTCTGAGAGCGAGAGAGTGACAGACAGGGACAGACATAGAGAGACAAACAACCCCAGATTTCAAGGAATTGGATGACCTGTCAAAATTGAGATTAGTCCTAGGAGAAGGAGACAGACCATACCTTGGGGCCAAATATGTAACAACATGTCACAACCTGAGGACTGTTTAAAATTAAGACTGTTTAAAATTAATATTGAACGTACCAAATGAAGTACAAAGACTGTTTAAAATTAATATTGTTTCAAAGTAATATTGTATGTACCCAACAAATGTCAAATCGATTGACACCTACAGAATGTTGGAAAACTGTACCTTTTTGCTATGTAAGCTTTGGCAATATGGTTCTCTGTAAACTTTCATGCCAATAAAGCATTTGAATTGAATTGGAATTGGAATTGGACAGAGAGAGATAGACAGAGAGAGATAGAGAGAGTTTGCAAAAGCTGGTGTTTGTGTGAGATGTGGTTCAGGTCTATTATTATCAGCTGTTGCTGGATTAAACCCTATTGATTTCATTCGGGCCTGGTCCACATGTAATGTTGGTGTGTGTATGTGACTTTTTTGCACTTTATTGGTGACTCTCAGTCACCCAGGGAGATATCTGTACACTGACTCGTGTCTCTCAGTCCCTCTCGCTCAGCGAGATATCTGTACCTTGACTGGTGTCTCTCAGTCCCTCTCTCCCAGGGAGATATTTGTGCACTGACTCGTGTCTCTCAGTCCCTCTCGCTCAGCGAGATATCTGTACACTGACTCGTGTCTCTCTGTCCCACTCCCTCGGGGAGATATCTGTACACTGACTGGTGTCTCTCAGTCCCTCTCTCTCAGGGAGATATCTGTACACTGACTGGTGTCTCTCAGTACCTCTCCCTCTGGGAGATATCTGCACACTGACTGGTGTCACTCAGTACCTCTCCCTCAGGGAGATATCTGTACACTGACTGGTGTACCGCTCTCTCTATGTGCCTCTCTGTATATTGATCTCTCTCTATAGTTCTGTATCTCTCTCTACCTTTCCGTTATTAATTTATAATTTTATATTTCTTGAAATCTCTACACCTTCTCTCTTTGAAACTCTCAGAATGCCTGTTCTCAATTTCTCTCAGGCCTATTATTTGAGAGAAACATTTTAAAGTTAAACAGAACCTGCTCCAAAGTCACAGGAGATGCAGAACTAGAATGTGTGGTAACACCTTCTGCCTCATCTGGTCTGGTTTTGTATATTCCACCATCTTGTGTGTTTCAAGACTCTGGCGTTGGCCAGACATTGATTACCCATTCCATTGTCTTGGGCTGTTTACTATGAACATCTTAACCTGTTTCTGATCTACACAGGATGCAACAGATCAGAGTGCTGGCCTGGGCAAAACCGGCACCTCCATTCAACAATGGCACTGCAATGATATCATACAGTTCAACAATGCAGGAATGTCGCAAACAGCATTTGATCCCATATCCTCCATTAACTTTAAACACTCAAACCTTTCAGGTGAAGAAACTACATTTACCAGCTAGATTCCAAACCACAACTTCAATTGTTTAAGGCATAAAAAATGTCACAGAAATGTGATTTATTGTTGTTATTTTACAATTTACAAATATACACACAATTTGTGTCACTGAATTATAAACAAAAAGCAGGAAAAGCTATGACTTAACAGAAATAAACATTGGTTTTGCTGTCCAGTAAGAAAGACAAGTCAGACTGACTTGGAAATGTTCACTCATATGTTGACGTAATGATTTATAATTTACCAATTTCGCTTCTGATGCTTTTCTCTCAAACATTCCCCACAATATTAATCCCTGCTCTTATCACGAGGAGTGTTGAATTATTTTAGGTATTTTGCAATTAATAGCGGGAAGCAAACTTCATTGTACTCACAATTTTTAATCTTCTATTTCAAACATTCAACCGAAATCGAATTGTACATTATCAGAGTATTTTCTGTGTCTTTCTCTATAAAAAAAGAGTGGTTTCTTCTAAAGTAGCTTCCTGCAATTTTTATATATCATTACGTAACTCTTGTTTCGATTAACACTCAATTAACCTGTGGAGCCTATACTCATTGGAGTTTAGAAGAATGAGAGGGGATCAACATCAGTAGAGATACATAAATTAATGCAGGGCGCTGGGGGAGAGAGGTTACTGAGTGACTGTGTGAGGGAGCTGGGTTAACGTAGAGGCATAGTCAGTAAGACAGGGCGCTGGGGGAGTGGGGTTACTGAGTGACTGTGAGGGAGCTGGATTAACATCAGTAGAGATACAGTCAGTAACACAGGGCACTGGGGGAGAGGGGTTACTGAGTGACAGTGTGAGGGAGCTGGATTAACATCAGTAGAGATACAGTCAGTAACACAGGGCACTGGGGAGAGGGTTTACTGAGTGACTGTGAGGGAGCAGGATTAACATCAGTAGAGATACAGTCAGTAACACAGGGCGCTGGGGGAGAGAGGTTACTGAGTGACTTGTGAGGGAGCTGGATTAACATCAGTAGAGATACAGTCAGTAACACAGGGCACTGGGGAGTGGGGTTACTGAGTGACTTGTGAGGGAGCAGGATTAACATCAGTAGAGATACAGTCAGTAACACAGGGCGCTGGGGGAGAGGGGTTACTGAGTGACAGTGTGAGGTAGCTGGATTAACATCAGTAGAGATACAGTCAGTGACACAGGGCGCTGGGGGAGAGGGGTTAGTGAGTGGCAGTGTGGGGGAGCTGGATTAACATCAGTAGAGATACAGTCAGTAAGACAGGGCGCTGGGGGAGAGGGGTTACTGAGTGACAGTGTGAGGGAGCTGGGTTAAGTTCAGTAGAGATACAGTCAGTAAGACAGGGCGCTGGGGGAGATGGGTTACTGAGTGACAGTGTGAGGGAGCTGGATTAACATCAGTAAAGATACAGTCAGTAAGACAGGGCGCTGGGGGAGAGGGGTTACTGAGTGACAGTGTGAGGGAGCTGGATTAACATCAGTAAAGATACAGTCAGTAAGACAGGGCGCTGAGGGAGAGAGGTTACTGAGTGACAGTGTGAGGGAGCTGGATTAACATCAGTAAAGATACAGTCAGTAAGACAGGGCGCTGGGGGAGAGGGGTTACTGAATTACAGTGTGAGGGAGCTGGATTAACATCAGTAGAGATACAATCAGTAAGACAGGGCGCTGGGGGAGAGGGTTACTGAGTGACAGTGTGGGGGAGCAGGATTAACATCAGTAGAGATACAGTCAGTAACACAGGGCGCTGGGGGAGTGGGGTTACTGAATTACAGTGTGGGGGAGCAGGGTTAAGTTCAGTAGAGATACAGTCAGTAACACAGGACGCTGGGGGAGAGGGTTACTGAGTGGCAGTGTGGGGGAGCAGGATTAACATCAGTAGAGATACAGTCAGTAACACAGGGCACTGTGGGAGAGTGTTACTGAGTGGCAGTGTGAGGGAGCTGGATTAACATCAGTAGAGATACAGTCAGTAACACAGGGTGCTGGGGGAGAGGGTTACTGAGTGGCAGTGTGAGGGAGCTGGAGTAACATCAGTAGAGATACAGTCAGTAACACAGGGCGCTGAGGGAGAGGGTTACTGAGTGGCAGTGTGTGGGAGCTGGATTAACATCAGTAGAGAAACAGCGAGAGGGTGAGAAACAGTGAGAGAGAGATAAACAGCGAGAGAGAGAAACAGCGAGAGAGAGAGAAACAGTGAGAGAGAGATAAACAGCGAGAGAGAGAAACAGCGAGAGAGAGAGAAACAGCGAGAGAGAGAGAGAGAGAGAGAGCGAGAGAGAAACAGCGAGAGAGAGAGCGAGAAACAGCGAGAGAGAAACAGCGAGAGAGAGAAACAGCGAGAGAGAAACAGCGAGAGAGAGAGCGAGAGAGAGCGAGAGAGAAACAGCGAGAGAGAAACAGCGAGAGAGAGAAACAGCGAGAGAGAAACAGCGAGAGAGAGAGCGAGAGAGAAACAGTGAGAGAGAGTGAGAGAGAAACAGCGAGAGAGAGAGAGAGCGAGAGAGAAACAGCGAGAGAGAGCGAGAGAGAAACGGCGAGAGAGAGAGTGAGAGAGAAACAGCGAGAGAGAGAGCAAGAGAGAAACAGCGAGAGAGAGAGAAACAGCGAGAGAGAGAAACAGCGAGAGAGAAACAGCGAGAGAGACAGCGAGAGAGAGACACCGAGAGAGAGAGACAGCGAGAGAGAGAGAGAGACAGTGAGAGAGACAGCGAGAGAGACAGCGAGAGAGAGAGAGAGAGAGACAGCGAGAGAGAGAATGCATGCAGAGCCGAACTAGGCAGATACCCACTGATAATAAACATCCAAAAACGAGCACTAAACTTCCTAAATCACCTCAAATCTAGCTCCCCAGACACCCTTCATTTCAAAGCCTTTCAGACCCAAGAGCTAAACCCAGAAAAAAGTCCCCTGAGTCAGCTGCTACTGAAACTAAGTACTCAGCCGGACCCTGACCAGCCCCAGACCAACACAGCCGTCCAAACACCAATCCGAGTGAACCAAATCATTAAAAAATGCAAAGAAACCTACCTGGAACATTGGAACAAAATAACCGAAAGCCAAAGCAGATTAGAATGTTACCGGGCCCTAAAAAGAGAATATAAACTGGCAGACTACCTCACGACCATCAGAGACACAAAACAGAGACAGACCCTCACCAGGTACAGACTAAGCGACCACCAACTGGAAATTGAAAAAGGCAGATACAAGAAATCCTGGCAGCCTAGAGAGAATAGAATATGCGATCAATGTCTGGCCGGCGAGGTTGAAACAGAGATGCATTTCCTCCTAAAATGCGAAAAATTCAACACATCAAGAAACATATTATTCAACAAGCTAAGCCAAACAACCCCAGATTTCAAGGGATTGGATGACCTGTCAAAATTGAGATTAGTCCTAGGAGAAGGAGACAGACCATACCTAGGGGCCAAATATGTAACAACATGTCACAACCTGAGGACTGTTTAAAATTAAGACTGTTTAAAATTAATATTGAACGTACCAAATGAAGTACAAAGACTGTTTAAAATTAATATTGTTTAAAAGTAATATTGTATGTACCCAACAAATGTCAAATCGATTGACACCTACAGAATGTTGGAAAACTGTACCTTTTTGCTATGTAAGCTTTGGCAATATGGTTCTCTGTAAACTTTCATGCCAATAAAGCATTTGAACTGAACTGAACTGAACTGAACTGAGAGAGACAGCGAGAGAGAGAGAGAGAGAGAGAAATAGAGACAGCGAGAGAGAGAGACAGAGAGAGACAGCGAGAGAGAGAGACAGAGAGAGACAGAGAGCGAGAGAGAGAGAGACAGCGAGAGAGAGAGACAGCGAGAGAGAGACAGCGAGAGACAGCAAGAGAGAGAGGCAGCGAGTGAGAGAGAGACAGAGAGAGAGACAGCGAGAGACAGCGAGTGAGAGAGAGAGAGAGACAGAGAAACAGAGAGACAGAGAGAGAGAGTGACAGAGAGAGAGAGACAGCAAGAGAGAGAGAGAGAGACAGCGAGAGAGAGAGAGAGAGAGAGAGAGAGACAGCGAGAGAGAGAGACAGTGAGAGAGAGACAGCGAGAGAGAGAGACAGCGAGTGAGAGAGACAGCGAGAGAGAGACAGCGAGAGAGAGAGACAGCGAGTGAGAGAGACAGCGAGAGAGAGAGACAGCGAGTGAGAGAGACAGCGAGAGAGAGACAGCGAGAGAGAGAGACAGCGAGAGAGAGAGACAGCGAGTGAGAGAGACAGCGAGAGAGAGACAGCGAGAGAGAGAGACAGCGAGAGAGAGACAGCGAGAGAGAGAGACAGCGAGAGAGAGAGACAGCGAGAGAGAGACAGCGAGAGAGAGAGACAGCGAGTGAGAGAGACAGCGAGAGAGAGACAGCGAGAGAGCACTAAACTTCCTAAATCACCTCAAATCTAGCTCCCCAGACACCCTTCATTTCAAAGCCTTTCAGACCCAAGAGCTAAACCCAGAAAAGAGTCCCCTGAGTCAGCTGCTACTGAAACTAAGTACTCAGCCGGACCCTGACCAGCCCCAGACCAACACAGCCGTCCAAACACCAATCCGAATGAACCAAATCATTAAACAATGCAAAGAAACCTACCTGGAACATTGGAACAAAATAACCGAAAACCAAAGCAGATTAGAATGTTACCGGGCCCTAAAAAGAGAATATAAACTGGCAGACTACCTCACGACCATCAGAGACACAAAACAGAGACAGACCCTCACCAGGTACAGACTAAGCGACCACCAACTGGAAATTGAAAAAGGCAGATACAAGAAATCCTGGCAGCCTAGAGAGAATAGAATATGCGATCAATGTCTGGCTGGCGAGGTTGAAACAGAAATGCATTTCCTCCTAAAATGCGAAAAATTCAACACATCAAGAAACATATTATTCAACAAGCTAAGCCAAACAACCCCAGATTTCAAGGAATTGGATGATCTGTCAAAATTGAGATTAGTCCTAGGAGAAGGAGACAGACCATACCTTGGGGCTAAATATGTAACAACATGTCACAACCTGAGGACTGTTTAAAAGTAAGACTGTTTAAAATTAATATTGAACGTACCAAATGAAGTAGAAAGACTGTTTAAAATTAATATTGTTTAAAAGTAATATTGTATATACCCAACAAATGTCAAACCGATTGACACCTACAGAATGTTGGAAAACTGTACCTTTTTGCTATGTAAGCTTTGGCAATATGGTTCTCTGTAAACTTTCATGCCAATAAAGCATTTGAACTGAACTGAACTGAACTGAGAGAGACAGCGAGAGAGAGAGAGACAGCGAGAGAGAGAGACAGTGAGAGAGAGAGACAGCGAGAGAGAGACAGCGAGAGACAGAGACAGCGAGTGAGAGAGACAGTGAGAGAGAGAGACAGCGAGAGAGAGACAGCGAGAGAGAGAGACAGCGAGAGAGAGACAGCGAGAGAGAGAGACAGCGAGTGAGAGAGAGACAGAGTGAGAGACAGCGAGTGAGAGAGAGAGACAGACAGAGAGAGAGAGAGAGACAGAGAAACAGAGAGACAGAGAGAGAGACAGAGAGACTGTACCTGTTGGAAAACTGTACCTTTTTGCTATGTAAGCTTTGGCAATATGGTTCTCTGTAAACTTTCATGACAATAAAGCATTTGAACTGAACTGAACTGAACTGACAGAGAGACAGAGAGAGAGAGAGAGAGAGAGAGAGAGAGACAGAGAGAGAGAGACAGCAAGAGAGAGAGAGAGAGGGGTCAAAATTGGAGACAAACGCACCGATTTCTTCACCCAGAGAAGAGGCGTCCGGCAGGGCTGCAATTTGAGCCCGACCCTGTTCAACATATACATAAATGAATTAGCAGACATGCTGGAGCAAAGCGAGTCACCAGGTCTCCGTCTCCTGGATGGAGAAGTGAAGTCCCTGTTCTATGCGGACGACCTGGTTCTGCTGTCTCCCACAGAACAGGGATTACAGCAACAACTAGACCTACTCGACAAATACTGCCAAAATTGGGCTCTAACAGTAAATCTAAAGAAAACCAACATCATGATTTTTCAGAAAAGACCCAGATGTCAGGAAAACAAATACCAGTTTACCCTCAGTGATACCACTATAGAACACACTATGAGCTACACCTACCTTGGTCTAACTATTACAGCATCAGGGAGCTTCAGCATAGCAGTGAATGCACTAAAAGAAAAAGCCCGAAGAGCCCTATATGCAATAAAAAGAAAATTCTACAACATCCAAATCCCAATCAAAATCTGGCTCAAAATTTTTGACAGCATAATCCTGCCCATTGCACTGTACGGTAGTGAAGTATGGGGCCCGCTAAATCACCAAAGCTACACTAAATGGGAAAAACACACAATAGAAGCCCTACATGCAGAATTCTGCCGAAGCATCCTTCGCACCCAAAGAAAAACGCCAACAAATGCATGCAGAGCCGAACTAGGCAGATACCCACTGATAATAAACATCCAAAAACGAGCACTAAACTTCCTAAATCACCTCAAATCTAGCTCCCCAGACACCCTTCATTTCAAAGCCTTTCAGACCCAAGAGCTAAACCCAGAAAAGAGTCCCCTGAGTCAGCTGCTACTGAAACT
>NW_028225185.1:40352121-40359621 GCF_052327205.1 Somniosus microcephalus
TCCCTCTACACTGCCCCATCAAACACTCTCAGGGCAGGTTCAGCACGGGTTAGGTACAGAGTAAAGCTCCCTCTACACTGTCCCATCAAACACTCCCACAGCAGGTACAGCACGGGTTAGATACAGAGTAAAGCTCCCTCTACACTGTCCATTCAAACACTCCCAGGGCAGGTACAGCACGTGTTAGATACAGAGTAAAGCTCCCTCTACACTGCCTCATCAAACACTCCCAGGGCAGGTACAGCACGGGTTAGGTGCAGAGTAAAGCTCCCTCTACACTGTCCCATCAAACACTCCCACAGCAGGTACAGCACGGATTAGATACAGAGTAAAGCTCCCTCTACACTGCCCCATCAACACTCCCAGGGCAGGTACAGCACAGGTTAGGTACAGAGTAAATCTCCCTCTACACTGCCCCATCCAACACTCCCAGGGCAGGTGCAGCACGGGTTAGATACAGAGTAAAGCTCCCTCTACACTGCCCCATCAAACACTCCCAGGGCAGGTACAGCACGGGTTAGGTACAGAGTAAAGCTCCCTCTACACTGCCCCATCAACACTCCCAGGACAGGTACAGCACGGGTTAGGTATTGAGTAAAGCTCCCTCTACACTGTCCCATCAAACACTCCCAGGACAGGTACAGCATGGGTTAGATACAGGGTAAAGCTCCCTCTACAGTGTCTCATCAAACACTCCCAGAGCAGGTACAGCACGGGTTAGATACAGCGTAAAGCTCCCTCTACACTGTCCCATCAAACACTCCCAGAGCAGGTACAGCACGGGTTAGATACAGAGTAAAGCTCCCTCTACACTGTCTCATCAAACACTCCCAGGGCAGGTGCAGCACGTGTTAGATACAGAGTAAATCTCCCTCTACACTGCCTCATCAAACACTCCCAGGGCAGGTACAGCACGGGTTAGGTACAGAGTAAAGCTTCCTCTACACTGCCCCATCAAACACTCCCAGGGCAGGTACAGCACGGGTTAGGTACAGAGTAAAGCTCCCGCTACACTGTCCCAGCAAACACTCCCAGGGCAGGTACAGCACGGGTTAGATACAGAGTAAAGCTCCCTCTACACTGTCCCATCAAACATTCCCAGGGCAGGTACAGCACGGGTTAGGTACAGAGTAAAGCTCCCTCTACACTGTCCCATCAAACACTCCCAGGGCAGGTACAGCACGGGTTAGATACAGAGTAAAGCTCCCTCTACACTGTCCCATCAAACACTCCCAGGGCAGGTACAGCACGGGTTAGATACAGAGTAAAGCTCCCTCTACACTGTCCCATCAAACACTCCCAGGGCAGGTACAGCACAGGCTAGATACAGAGTAAAGCTCCCTCTACACTGTCTCATCAAACACTCCCAGAGCAGGTACAGCACGGGTTAGATACAGAGTAAATCTCCCTCTACACTGCCCCATCAAACACTCTCAGGGCAGGTTCAGCACGGGTTAGGTACAGAGTAAAGCTCCCTCTACACTGTCCCATCAAACACTCCCACAGCAGGTACAGCACGGGTTAGATACAGACTAAAGCTCCCTCTACACTGTCCATTCAAACACTCCCAGGGCAGGTACAGCACGTGTTAGATACAGAGTAAAGCTCCCTCTACACTGCCTCATCAAACACTCCCAGGGCAGGTACAGCACGGGTTAGGTGCAGAGTAAAGCTCCCTCTACACTGTCCCATCAAACACTCCCACAGCAGGTACAGCACGGATTAGATACAGAGTAAAGCTCCCTCTACACTGCCCCATCAACACTCCCAGGGCAGGTACAGCACAGGTTAGGTACAGAGTAAAGCTCCCTCTACACTGCCCCATCCAACACTCCCAGGGCAGGTGCAGCACGGGTTAGGTACAGAGTAAAGCTCCCTCTACACTGCCCCATCAACACTCCCAGGGCAGGTACAGCACCGGTTAGATACAGAGTAAAGCTCCCTCTACACTGCCCCATCAAACACTCCCAGGGCAGGTACAGCACGGGTTAGGTACAGAGTAAAGCTCCCTCTACACTGCCCCATCAACACTCCCAGGACAGGTACAGCACGGGTTAGGTATTGAGTAAAGCTCCCTCTACACTGTCCCATCAAACACTCCCAGGACAGGTACAGCATGGGTTAGATACAGGGTAAAGCTCCCTCTACAGTGTCTCATCAAACACTCCCAGAGCAGGTACAGCACGGGTTAGATACAGCGTAAAGCTCCCTCTACACTGTCCCATCAAACACTCCCAGAGCAGGTACAGCACGGGTTAGATACAGAGTAAAGCTCCCTCTACACTGTCTCATCAAACACTCCCAGGGCAGGTGCAGCACGTGTTAGATACAGAGTAAATCTCCCTCTACACTGCCTCATCAAACACTCCCAGGGCAGGTACAGCACGGGTTAGGTACAGAGTAAAGCTTCCTCTACACTGCCCCATCAAACACTCCCAGGGCAGGTACAGCACGGGTTAGGTACAGAGTAAAGCTCCCGCTACACTGTCCCAGCAAACACTCCCAGGGCAGGTACAGCACGGGTTAGATACAGAGTAAAGCTCCCTCTACACTGTCCCATCAAACATTCCCAGGGCAGGTACAGCACGGGTTAGGTACAGAGTAAAGCTCCCTCTACACTGTCCCATCAAACACTCCCAGGGCAGGTACAGCACGGGTTAGATACAGAGTAAAGCTCCCTCTACACTGTCCCATCAAACACTCCCAGGGCAGGTACAGCACGGGTTAGATACAGAGTAAAGCTCCCTCTACACTGTCCCATCAAACACTCCCAGGGCAGGTACAGCACAGGCTAGATACAGAGTAAAGCTCCCTCTACACTGTCCCATCAAACACTTCCAGGGCAGGTACAGCACGGGTTAGATACAGAGTAAAGCTCCATCTACAGTCTCCCATGCAGGTTGTTGTCAAAAGGAATCTTAAAACTCCAGAAATGGTGTAATGATGGATTGTAAAAGAACAAAATCCTTAAAGTGGCGACAGGGTTTTAATTGAAGAGGGTGAGGGGCTGGTGTTAGAATGGGCTTCCTCGGGAGACGCAGGCGGTGAGGCTCCGGCTTCCTCTTCCTCCTCGCCTGGGGCATCGCTGCCACTGGCAGGTTGAGGGACAGGCTGGTCAGCTGGTGGTTCACTATCTGAAAGCAGGTAGTTACAAGAGTGGCGTTAGCGTGAGGACAGGGGGGCAGTAAGGGAGCAAGGACTGGAGACAGTTAGTAAGTTGGATTGAAAGTGTAAAAGGCTGGTGTTTTGAGGGGCGAGTGGTGTGAGAGAGGAGAGAAAGCTGATGACCATACCACTGCTGTCCCCAAGGGGGTCGACCACTCCAGCGGTCATGGCACGTATGGCTGACAACGATCCTGTGCACTCTCGCCTCCAAATTGGTGAGGATGTGTAGATCAGCTGGTCGTCCTCCTCCCGTGCGTTGCTGCTCCCGGCTGTTCTGAGAGAGCTTGGCCTGCAAGAAAAAGGAAGGCATCTGAGTGAATGTGCTTGCCTGATGTGCCTCCCATAGTTGAATAGCCCTTAATGTATGCAGATTCTGAGGGGGATTGACAGGGTAGATGCTGAGAGGATGTTTCCCCTCGTGGGGCAATCTAGAACGAGGGGGCACAGTTTCAGGATAAGGGGTCGCCCATTTAAGGCGGAGATGAGGAGGAATTTCTTCTCCCAGAGGATGGGGAATCTGTGGAATTCTCGACCCCAGAGCGCTGTGGAGGCGGAGTCAGTGAATATATTCAAGGCGGAGATAGACAGATAGGGGAGTCAAGGGTCATGGGGAACAGGCAGGTCAGTGAAGTTGAGGCCAAGATCAGATCAGCCATGATGTTATTGAGGGGGAAGAGATAGAGAGAGAGAGCAGCTGCAAACTCACTCAGACACCAATGACAGCCAGGAATTGAAAACATCATCAAAATGGCTGCTGTGGGGGGAGGGGTGGGTGGTGAGCTCATCAAAATGGACACAGCCGGCAGGAATTGACATCATCAAAAATTGACACTCCTAGGCTGCACCCCTTCAAAATGGGTCTGAGAGCGAGAGAGTGACAGACAGGGACAGACATAGAGAGACAGAGAGAGATAGACAGAGAGAGATAGAGAGAGTTTGCAAAAGCTGGTGTTTGTGTGAGATGTGGTTCAGGTCTATTATTATCAGCTGTTGCTGGATTAAACCCTATTGATTTCATTCGGGCCTGGTCCACATGT
The DNA here is from genome assembly GCF_052327205.1 of Somniosus microcephalus. NCBI lineage: Eukaryota > Metazoa > Chordata > Chondrichthyes > Squaliformes > Somniosidae > Somniosus > Somniosus microcephalus. Next base: position 40,356,324 of record NW_028225185.1, read on the forward strand.
AATGTTGGTGTGTGTATGTGACTTTTTTGCACTTTATTGGTGACTCTCAGTCACCCAGGGAGATATCTGTACACTGACTCGTGTCTCTCAGTCCCTCTCGCTCAGCGAGATATCTGTACCTTGACTGGTGTCTCTCAGTCCCTCTCTCCCAGGGAGATATTTGTGCACTGACTCGTGTCTCTCAGTCCCTCTCGCTCAGCGAGATATCTGTACACTGACTCGTGTCTCTCTGTCCCACTCCCTCGGGGAGATATCTGTACACTGACTGGTGTCTCTCAGTCCCTCTCTCTCAGGGAGATATCTGTACACTGACTGGTGTCTCTCAGTACCTCTCCCTCTGGGAGATATCTGCACACTGACTGGTGTCACTCAGTACCTCTCCCTCAGGGAGATATCTGTACACTGACTGGTGTACCGCTCTCTCTATGTGCCTCTCTGTATATTGATCTCTCTCTATAGTTCTGTATCTCTCTCTACCTTTCCGTTATTAATTTATAATTTTATATTTCTTGAAATCTCTACACCTTCTCTCTTTGAAACTCTCAGAATGCCTGTTCTCAATTTCTCTCAGGCCTATTATTTGAGAGAAACATTTTAAAGTTAAACAGAACCTGCTCCAAAGTCACAGGAGATGCAGAACTAGAATGTGTGGTAACACCTTCTGCCTCATCTGGTCTGGTTTTGTATATTCCACCATCTTGTGTGTTTCAAGACTCTGGCGTTGGCCAGACATTGATTACCCATTCCATTGTCTTGGGCTGTTTACTATGAACATCTTAACCTGTTTCTGATCTACACAGGATGCAACAGATCAGAGTGCTGGCCTGGGCAAAACCGGCACCTCCATTCAACAATGGCACTGCAATGATATCATACAGTTCAACAATGCAGGAATGTCGCAAACAGCATTTGATCCCATATCCTCCATTAACTTTAAACACTCAAACCTTTCAGGTGAAGAAACTACATTTACCAGCTAGATTCCAAACCACAACTTCAATTGTTTAAGGCATAAAAAATGTCACAGAAATGTGATTTATTGTTGTTATTTTACAATTTACAAATATACACACAATTTGTGTCACTGAATTATAAACAAAAAGCAGGAAAAGCTATGACTTAACAGAAATAAACATTGGTTTTGCTGTCCAGTAAGAAAGACAAGTCAGACTGACTTGGAAATGTTCACTCATATGTTGACGTAATGATTTATAATTTACCAATTTCGCTTCTGATGCTTTTCTCTCAAACATTCCCCACAATATTAATCCCTGCTCTTATCACGAGGAGTGTTGAATTATTTTAGGTATTTTGCAATTAATAGCGGGAAGCAAACTTCATTGTACTCACAATTTTTAATCTTCTATTTCAAACATTCAACCGAAATCGAATTGTACATTATCAGAGTATTTTCTGTGTCTTTCTCTATAAAAAAAGAGTGGTTTCTTCTAAAGTAGCTTCCTGCAATTTTTATATATCATTACGTAACTCTTGTTTCGATTAACACTCAATTAACCTGTGGAGCCTATACTCATTGGAGTTTAGAAGAATGAGAGGGGATCAACATCAGTAGAGATACATAAATTAATGCAGGGCGCTGGGGGAGAGAGGTTACTGAGTGACTGTGTGAGGGAGCTGGGTTAACGTAGAGGCATAGTCAGTAAGACAGGGCGCTGGGGGAGTGGGGTTACTGAGTGACTGTGAGGGAGCTGGATTAACATCAGTAGAGATACAGTCAGTAACACAGGGCACTGGGGGAGAGGGGTTACTGAGTGACAGTGTGAGGGAGCTGGATTAACATCAGTAGAGATACAGTCAGTAACACAGGGCACTGGGGAGAGGGTTTACTGAGTGACTGTGTGAGGGAGCAGGATTAACATCAGTAGAGATACAGTCAGTAACACAGGGCGCTGGGGGAGAGAGGTTACTGAGTGACTTGTGAGGGAGCTGGATTAACATCAGTATAGATACAGTCAGTAACACAGGGCACTGGGGAGTGGGGTTACTGAGTGACTTGTGAGGGAGCAGGATTAACATCAGTAGAGATACAGTCAGTAACACAGGGCGCTGGGGGAGAGGGGTTACTGAGTGACAGTGTGAGGTAGCTGGATTAACATCAGTAGAGATACAGTCAGTGACACAGGGCGCTGGGTGAGAGGGGTTAGTGAGTGGCAGTGTGGGGGAGCTGGATTAACATCAGTAGAGATACAGTCAGTAAGACAGGGCGCTGGGGGAGAGGGGTTACTGAGTGACAGTGTGAGGGAGCTGGGTTAAGTTCAGTAGAGATACAGTCAGTAAGACAGGGCGCTGGGGGAGATGGGTTACTGAGTGACAGTGTGAGGGAGCTGGATTAACATCAGTAAAGATACAGTCAGTAAGACAGGGCGCTGGGGGAGAGGGGTTACTGAGTGACAGTGTGAGGGAGCTGGATTAACATCAGTAAAGATACAGTCAGTAAGACAGGGCGCTGGGGAGAGGGGTTACTGAGTGACAGTGTGAGGGAGCTGGATTAACATCAGTAAAGATACAGTCAGTAAGACAGGGCGCTGGGGGAGAGGGGTTACTGAATTACAGTGTGAGGGAGCTGGATTAACATCAGTAGAGATACAATCAGTAAGACAGGGCGCTGGGGGAGAGGGTTACTGAGTGACAGTGTGGGGGAGCAGGATTAACATCAGTAGAGATACAGTCAGTAACACAGGGCGCTGGGGGAGTGGGGTTACTGAATTACAGTGTGGGGGAGCAGGGTTAAGTTCAGTAGAGATACAGTCAGTAACACAGGACGCTGGGGGAGAGGGTTACTGAGTGGCAGTGTGGGGGAGCAGGATTAACATCAGTAGAGATACAGTCAGTAACACAGGGCACTGTGGGAGAGTGTTACTGAGTGGCAGTGTGAGGGAGCTGGATTAACATCAGTAGAGATACAGTCAGTAACACAGGGTGCTGGGGGAGAGGGTTACTGAGTGGCAGTGTGAGGGAGCTGGAGTAACATCAGTAGAGATACAGTCAGTAACACAGGGCGCTGAGGGAGAGGGTTACTGAGTGGCAGTGTGTGGGAGCTGGATTAACATCAGTAGAGAAACAGCGAGAGAGTGAGAAACAGTAAGAGAGAGATAAACAGCGAGAGAGAGAAACAGCGAGAGAGAGAGAAACAGTGAGAGAGAGATAAACAGCGAGAGAGAGAAACAGCGAGAGAGAGAGAAACAGCGAGAGAGAGAGAGAGAGAGAGAGCGAGAGAGAAACAGCGAGAGAGAGAGCGAGAAACAGCGAGAGAGAAACAGCGAGAGAGAGAAACAGC
>NW_028225185.1:40367121-40477121 GCF_052327205.1 Somniosus microcephalus
CACGTGTTAGATGCAGAGTAAAGCTCCCTCTACACTGCCTCATCAAACACTCCCAGGGCAGGTACAGCACGGGTTAGGTGCAGAGTAAAGCTCCCTCTACACTGTCCCATCAAACACTCCCACAGCAGGTACAGCACGGATTAGATACAGAGTAAAGCTCCCTCTACACTGCCCCATCAACACTCCCAGGGCAGGTACAGCACAGGTTAGGTACAGAGTAAAGCTCCCTCTACACTGCCCCATCCAACACTCCCAGGGCAGGTGCAGCACGGGTTAGGTACAGAGTAAAGCTCCCTCTACACTGCCCCATCAACACTCCCAGGGCAGGTACAGCACGGGTTAGATACAGAGTAAAGCTCCCTCTACACTGCCCCATCAAACACTCCCAGGGCAGGTACAGCACGGGTTAGGTACAGAGTAAAGCTCCCTCTACACTGCCCCATCAACACTCCCAGGACAGGTACAGCACGGGTTAGGTATTGAGTAAAGCTCCCTCTACACTGTCCCATCAAACACTCCCAGGACAGGTACAGCATGGGTTAGATACAGGGTAAAGCTCCCTCTACAGTGTCTCATCAAACACTCCCAGAGCAGGTACAGCACGGGTTAGATACAGCGTAAAGCTCCCTCTGCACTGTCCCATCAAACACTCCCAGAGCAGGTACAGCACGGGTTAGATACAGAGTAAAGCTCCCTCTACACTGTCTCATCAAACACTCCCAGGGCAGGTGCAGCACGTGTTAGATACAGAGTAAATCTCCCTCTACACTGCCTCATCAAACACTCCCAGGGCAGGTACAGCACGGGTTAGGTACAGAGTAAAGCTTCCTCTACACTGCCCCATCAAACACTCCCAGGGCAGGTACAGCACGGGTTAGGTACAGAGTAAAGCTCCCGCTACACTGTCCCAGCAAACACTCCCAGGGCAGGTACAGCACGGGTTAGATACAGAGTAAAGCTCCCTCTACACTGTCCCATCAAACATTCCCAGGGCAGGTACAGCACGGGTTAGGTACAGAGTAAAGCTCCCTCTACACTGTCCCATCAAACACTCCCAGGGCAGGTACAGCACGGGTTAAATACAGAGTAAAGCTCCCTCTACACTGTCCCATCAAACACTCCCAGGGCAGGTACAGCACGGGTTAGATACAGAGTAAAGCTCCCTCTACACTGTCCCATCAAACACTCCCAGGGCAGGTACAGCACAGGCTAGATACAGAGTAAAGCTCCCTCTACACTGTCTCATCAAACACTCCCAGAGCAGGTACAGCACGGGTTAGATACAGAGTAAATCTCCCTCTACACTGCCCCATCAAACACTCTCAGGGCAGGTTCAGCACGGGTTAGGTACAGAGTAAAGCTCCCTCTACACTGTCCCATCAAACACTCCCACAGCAGGTACAGCACGGGTTAGATACAGACTAAAGCTCCCTCTACACTGTCCATTCAAACACTCCCAGGGCAGGTACAGCACGTGTTAGATACAGAGTAAAGCTCCCTCTACACTGCCTCATCAAACACTCCCAGGGCAGGTACAGCACGGGTTAGGTGCAGAGTAAAGCTCCCTCTACACTGTCCCATCAAACACTCCCACAGCAGGTACAGCACGGATTAGATACAGAGTAAAGCTCCCTCTACACTGCCCCATCAACACTCCCAGGGCAGGTACAGCACAGGTTAGGTACAGAGTAAAGCTCCCTCTACACTGCCCCATCCAACACTCCCAGGGCAGGTGCAGCACGGGTTAGGTACAGAGTAAAGCTCCCTCTACACTGCCCCATCAACACTCCCAGGGCAGGTACAGCACCGGTTAGATACAGAGTAAAGCTCCCTCTACACTGCCCCATCAAACACTCCCAGGGCAGGTACAGCACGGGTTAGGTACAGAGTAAAGCTCCCTCTACACTGCCCCATCAACACTCCCAGGACAGGTACAGCACGGGTTAGGTATTGAGTAAAGCTCCCTCTACACTGTCCCATCAAACACTCCCAGGACAGGTACAGCATGGGTTAGATACAGGGTAAAGCTCCCTCTACAGTGTCTCATCAAACACTCCCAGAGCAGGTACAGCACGGGTTAGATACAGCGTAAAGCTCCCTCTACACTGTCCCATCAAACACTCCCAGAGCAGGTACAGCACGGGTTAGATACAGAGTAAAGCTCCCTCTACACTGTCTCATCAAACACTCCCAGGGCAGGTGCAGCACGTGTTAGATACAGAGTAAATCTCCCTCTACACTGCCTCATCAAACACTCCCAGGGCAGGTACAGCACGGGTTAGGTACAGAGTAAAGCTTCCTCTACACTGCCCCATCAAACACTCCCAGGGCAGGTACAGCACGGGTTAGGTACAGAGTAAAGCTCCCGCTACACTGTCCCAGCAAACACTCCCAGGGCAGGTACAGCACGGGTTAGATACAGAGTAAAGCTCCCTCTACACTGTCCCATCAAACACTCCCAGAGCAGGTACAGCACGGGTTAGATACAGAGTAAAGCTCCCTCTACACTGTCTCATCAAACACTCCCAGGGCAGGTGCAGCACGTGTTAGATACAGAGTAAATCTCCCTCTACACTGCCTCATCAAACACTCCCAGGGCAGGTACAGCACGGGTTAGATACAGAGTAAAGCTTCCTCTACACTGCCCCATCAAACACTCCCAGGGCAGGTACAGCACGGGTTAGGTACAGAGTAAAGCTCCCGCTACACTGTCCCAGCAAACACTCCCAGGGCAGGTACAGCACGGGTTAGATACAGAGTAAATCTCCCTCTACACTGTCCCATCAAACATTCCCAGGGCAGGTACAGCACGGGTTAGGTACAGAGTAAAGCTCCCTCTACACTGTCCCATCAAACACTCCCAGGGCAGGTACAGCACGGGTTAGATACAGAGTAAAGCTCCCTCTACACTGTCCCATCAAACACTCCCAGGGCAGGTACAGCACGGGTTAGGTACAGAGTAAAGCTCCCTCTACACTGTACCATCAAGCACTCCCAGAGCAGGTACAGCACCGGTTAGACACAGAGTAAAGCTCCCTCTACACTGTCCCATCAAACGCTCCCGGGGCAGGTACAGCACGGGTTAGATACAGAGGGAAGCTCCCTCTACACTGTCCCAGCAAACACTCCCAGGGCAGGTACAGCACGGGTTAGATACAGAGTAAAGCTCCCTCTACACTGTCCCATCAAACATTCCCAGGGCAGGTACAGCACGGGTTAGGTACAGAGTAAAGCTCCCTCTACACTGTCCCATCAAACACTCCCAGGGCAGGTACAGCACGGGTTAGATACAGAGTAAAGCTCCCTCTACACTGTCCCATCAAACACTCCCAGGGCAGGTACAGCACAGGCTAGATACAGAGTAAAGCTCCCTCTACACTGTCCCATCAAACACTTCCAGGGCAGGTACAGCACGGGTTAGATACAGAGTAAAGCTCCATCTACAGTCTCCCATGCAGGTTGTTGTCAAAAGGAATCATAAAACTCCAGAAATGGTGTAATGATGGATTGTAAAAGAACAAAATCCTTAAAGTGGAGACAGGGTTTTAATTGAAGAGGGTGAGGGGCTGGTGTTAGAATGGGCTTCCTCGGGAGACGCAGGCGGTGAGGCTCCGGCTTCCTCTTCCTCCTCGCCTGGGGCATCGCTGCCACTGGCAGGTTGAGGGACAGGCTGGTCAGCTGGTGGTTCACTATCTGAAAGCAGGTAGTTACAAGAGTGGCTTTAGCGTGAGGACAGGGGGGCAGTAAGGGAGCAAGGACTGGAGACAGTTAGTAAGTTGGATTGAAAGTGTAAAAGGCTGGTGTTTTGAGGGGCGAGTGGTGTGAGAGAGGAGAGAAAGCTGATGACCATACCACTGCTGTCCCCAAGGGGGTCGACCACTCCAGCGGTCATGGCACGTATGGCTGACAACGATCCTGTGCACTCTCGCCTCCAAATTGGTGAGGATGTGTAGATCAGCTGGTCGTCCTCCTCCCGTGCGTTGCTGCTCCCGGCTGTTGTGAGAGAGCTTGGCCTGCAAGAAAAAGGAAGGCATCTGAGTGAATGTGCTTGCCTGATGTGCCTCCCATAGTTGAATAGCCCTTAATGTATGCAGATTCTGAGGGAGATTGACAGGGTAGATGCTGAGAGGATGTTTCCCCTCGTGGGGCAATCTAGAATGAGGGGGCACAGTTTCAGGATAAGGGGTCGCCCATTTAAGGCGGAGATGAGGAGGAATTTCTTCTCCCAGAGGATGGGGAATCTGTGGAATTCTCGACCCCAGAGCGCTGTGGAGGCGGAGTCAGTGAATATATTCAAGGCGGAGATAGACAGATAGGGGAGTCAAGGGTCATGAGGAACAGGCAGGTCAGTGAAGTTGAGGCCAAGATCAGATCAGCCATGATGTTATTGAGGGGGAAGAGATAGAGAGAGAGAGCAGCTGCAAACTCACTCAGACACCAATGACAGCCAGGAATTGAAAACATCATCAAAATGGCTGCTGTGGGGGGAGGGGTGGGTGGTGAGCTCATCAAAATGGACACAGCCGGCAGGAATTGACATCATCAAAAATTGACACTCCTAGGCTGCACCCCTTCAAAATGGGTCTGAGAGCGAGAGAGTGACAGACAGGGACAGACATAGAGAGACAAACAACCCCAGATTTCAAGGAATTGGATGACCTGTCAAAATTGAGATTAGTCCTAGGAGAAGGAGACAGACCATACCTTGGGGCCAAATATGTAACAACATGTCACAACCTGAGGACTGTTTAAAATTAAGACTGTTTAAAATTAATATTGAACGTACCAAATGAAGTACAAAGACTGTTTAAAATTAATATTGTTTCAAAGTAATATTGTTTGTACCCAACAAATGTCAAATCGATTGACACCTACAGAATGTTGGAAAACTGTACCTTTTTGCTATGTAAGCTTTGGCAATATGGTTCTCTGTAAACTTTCATGCCAATAAAGCATTTGAATTGAATTGGAATTGGAATTGGACAGAGAGAGATAGACAGAGAGAGATAGAGAGAGTTTGCAAAAGCTGGTGTTTGTGTGAGATGTGGTTCAGGTCTATTATTATCAGCTGTTGCTGGATTAAACCCTATTGATTTCATTCGGGCCTGGTCCACATGTAATGTTGGTGTGTGTATGTGACTTTTTTGCACTTTATTGGTGACTCTCAGTCACCCAGGGAGATATCTGTACACTGACTCGTGTCTCTCAGTCCCTCTCGCTCAGCGAGATATCTGTACCTTGACTGGTGTCTCTCAGTCCCTCTCTCCCAGGGAGATATTTGTGCACTGACTCGTGTCTCTCAGTCCCTCTCGCTCAGCGAGATATCTGTACACTGACTCGTGTCTCTCTGTCCCACTCCCTCGGGGAGATATCTGTACACTGACTGGTGTCTCTCAGTCCCTCTCTCTCAGGGAGATATCTGTACACTGACTGGTGTCTCTCAGTACCTCTCCCTCTGGGAGATATCTGCACACTGACTGGTGGCACTCAGTACCTCTCCCTCAGGGAGATATCTGTACACTGACTGGTGTACCGCTCTCTCTATGTGCCTCTCTGTATATTGATCTCTCTCTATAGTTCTGTATCTCTCTCTACCTTTCCGTTATTAATTTATAATTTTATATTTCTTGAAATCTCTACACCTTCTCTCTTTGAAACTCTCAGAATGCCTGTTCTCAATTTCTCTCAGGCCTATTATTTGAGAGAGACATTTTAAAGTTAAACAGAACCTGCTCCAAAGTCACAGGAGATGCAGAACTAGAATGTGTGGTAACACCTGCTGCCTCATCTGGTCTGGTTTTGTATATTCCACCATCTCGTGTGTTTCAAGACTCTGGCGTTGGCCAGACATTGATTACCCATTCCATTGTCTTGGGCTGTTTACTATGAACATCTTAACCTGTTTCTGATCTACACAGGATGCAACAGATCAGAGTGCTGGCCTGGGCAAAACCGGCACCTCCATTCAACAATGGCACTGCAATGATTTCATACAGTTCAACAATGCAGGAATGTCGCAAACAGCATTTGATCCCATATCCTCCATTAACTTTAAACACTCAAATCTTTCAGGTGAAGAAACTACATTTACCAGCTAGATTCCAAACCACAACTTCAATTGTTTAAGGCATAAAAAATGTCACAGAAATGTGATTTCTTGTTGTTATTTTACAATTTACAAATATACACACAATTTGTGTCACTTAATTATAAACAAAAAGCAGGAAAAGCTACGACTTAACAGAAATAAACATTGGTTTTGCTGTCCAGTAAGAAAGACAAGTCAGACTGACTTGGAAATGTTCACTCATATGTTGACGTAATGATTTATAATTTACCAATTTCGCTTCTGATGCTTTTCTCTCAAACATTCCCCACAATATTAATCCCTGCTCTTATCACGAGGAGTGTTGAATTATTTTAAGTACTTTGCAATTAATAGCGGGAAGCAAACTTCATTGTACTCACAATTTTTAATCTTCAATTTCAAACATTCAACCAAATCGATTTGAACATTATCAGAGTATTTTCTGTGTCTTTCTCTATAAACAAAGAGTGGTTTCTTCTAAAGTAGCTTCCTGCAATTTTTATACATCATTACGTAACTCTTGTTTCGATTAACACTCAATTAACCTGTGGAGCCTATACTCATTGGAGTTTAGAAGAATGAGAGGGGATCAACATCAGTAGAAATACATAAATTAATGCAGGGCGCTGGGGGAGAGAGGTTACTGAGTGACAGTGTGAGGGAGCTGGGTTAACGTAGAGGCACAATCAGTAAGACAGGGCGCTGGGGGAGTGGGGTTACTGAGTGACTGTGTGAGGGAGCAGGATTAACATCAGTAGAGATACAGTCAGTAACACAGGGCGCTGAGGGAGAGGGTTACTGAGTGACTGTGTGAGGGAGCAGGATTAACATCAGTAGAGATACAGTCAGTAACACAGGGCACTGAGGGAGAGGGTTACTGAGTGACTGTGTGAGGGAGCAGGATTAACATCAGTAGAGATACAGTCAGTAACACAGGGCGCTGGGGGAGAGGGTTTACTGAGTGACTGTGTGAGGGAGCTGGGTTAACGTAGAGGCATAGTCAGTAAGACAGGGCGCTGGGGGAGTGGGGTTACTGAGTGACAGTGTGAGGGAGCAGGCCTAACATCAGTAGAGATACAGTCAGTGACACAGGGCACTGGGGGAGTGGGGTTACTGAATTACAGTGTGGGGGAGCTGGGTTAAGTTCAGTAGAGATACAGTCAGTAACACAGGGCGCTGGGGGAGAGGGTTACTGAGTGACAGTGTGAGGTAGCTGGATTAACATCAGTAGAGATACAGTCAGTAACACAGGGCGCTGGGGGAGAGGGTTACTGAGTGACAGTGTGAGGGAGCTGGGTTAAGTTCAGTAGAGATACAGTCAGTAACACAGGGCGCTGGGGGAGAGGGTTTACTGAGTGACAGTGTGAGGGAGCTGGATTAACATCAGTAGGGATACAGTCAGTAACACAGGTCACTGGGGGAGAGGGTTACTGAGTGACAGTGTGAGGGAGCTGGAGTAACATCAGTAGAGATACAGTCAGTAACACAGGGCGCTGGGGGAGAGGGTTTACTGAGTGACAGTGTGAGGGAGCTGGATTAACATCAGTAGGGATACAGTCAGTAACACAGGTCACTGGGGGAGAGGGTTACTGAGTGACAGTGTGAGGGAGCTGGAGTAACATCAGTAGAGATACAGTCAGTAACACAGGGCGCTGGGGGAGAGGGTTTACTGAGTGACAGTGTGAGGGAGCTGGATTAACATCAGTAGAGATACAGTCAGTAACACAGGGCGCTGGGGGAGAGGGGTTACTGAGTGACAGTGTGAGGGAGCTGGAGTAACATCAGTAGAGATACAGTCAGTGACACAGGGCGCTGGGGGAGAGGGGTTACTGAGTGACAGTGTGAGGGAGCTGGATTAACATCAGTAGAGATACAGTCAGTAACACAGGGCGCTGGGGGAGAGAGGGTTACTGAGTGACAGTGTGAGGGAGCTGGAGTAACATCAGTAGAGATACAGTCAGTAACACAGGGCGCTGGGGGAGTGGGGTTACTGAGTGACAGTGTGAGGGAGCTGGATTAACATCAGTAGAGATACAGTCAGTAACACAGGGCGCTGGGGGAGAGGGTTACTGAGTGACAGTGTGAGGGAGCTGGATTAACATCAGTAGAGATACAGTCAGTAACACAGGGCGCTGGGGGAGAGGGTTTACTGAGTGACAGTGTGAGGGAGCTGGAGTAACATCAGTAGAGATACAGTCAGTGACACAGGGCGCTGGGGGAGAGGGGTTACTGAGTGACAGTGTGAGGGAGCTGGATTAACATCAGTAGAGATACAGTCAGTAACACAGGGCACTGGGGGAGAGGGGTTACTGAGTGACAGTGTGAGGTAGCTGGATTAACATCAGTAGAGATACAGTCAGTAACACAGGACGCTGGGGGAGAGGGTTTACTGAGTGACAGTGTGAGGGAGCTGGATTAACATCAGTAGGGATACAGTCAGTAACACAGGTCACTGGGGGAGAGGGTTACTGAGTGACAGTGTGAGGGAGCTGGAGTAACATCAGTAGAGATACAGTCAGTAACACAGGGCGCTGGGGGAGAGGGTTTACTGAGTGACAGTGTGAGGGAGCTGGATTAACATCAGTAGAGATACAGTCAGTAACACAGGGCGCTGGGGGAGAGGGTTACTGAGTGACAGTGTGGGGGAGCTGGATTAACATCAGTAGAGATACAGTCAGTAACACAGGTCACTGGGGGAGAGGGTTACTGAGTGACAGTGTGAGGGAGCTGGAGTAACATCAGTAGAGATACAGTCAGTAACACAGGACGCTGGGGGAGAGGGGTTACTGAGTGACAGTGTGGGGGAGCTGGGTTAACATCAGTAGAGGTACAGTCAGTATCACAGGGCGCTGGGGGAGAGGGGTTACTGAGTGACAGTGTGGGGGAGCTGGGTTAACATCAGTAGAGATACAGTCAGTATCACAGGGCGCTGGGGTTGAGGGGTTACTGAGTGACAGTGTGAGGGAGCTGGATTAACATCAGTAGAGATACAGTCAGTGACACAGGGCGCTGGGGAGAGGGTTACTGAGTGACAGTGTGAGGGAGCTGGATTAACATCAGTAGAGATACAGTCAGTAACACAGGGTGCTGGGGGAGAGGGTTACTGAGTGACAGTGTGAGGGAGCTGGATTAACATCAGTAGAGATACAGTCAGTAACACAGGGCGCTGGGGGAGAGGGTTTACTGAGTGACAGTGTGAGGGAGCTGGATTAACATCAGTAGGGATACAGTCAGTAACACAGGTCACTGGGGGAGAGGGTTACTGAGTGACAGTGTGAGGGAGCTGGAGTAACATCAGTAGAGATACAGTCAGTAACACAGGGCGCTGGGGGAGAGGGTTTACTGAGTCACAGTGTGAGGGAGCTGGATTAACATCAGTAGAGATACAGTCAGTAACACAGGGCGCTGGGGGAGAGGGTTACTGAGTGACAGTGTGGGGGAGCTGGATTAACATCAGTAGAGATACAGTCAGTAACACAGGTCACTGGGGGAGAGGGTTACTGAGTGACAGTGTGAGGGAGCTGGAGTAACATCAGTAGAGATACAGTCAGTAACACAGGACGCTGGGGGAGAGGGGTTACTGAGTGACAGTGTGGGGGAGCTGGGTTAACATCAGTAGAGATACAGTCAGTATCACAGGGCGCTGGGGGAGAGGGGTTACTGAGTGACAGTGTGGGGGAGCTGGGTTAACATCAGTAGAGATACAGTCAGTATCACAGGGCGCTGGGGTTGAGGGGTTACTGAGTGACAGTGTGAGGGAGCTGGATTAACATCAGTAGAGATACAGTCAGTGACACAGGGCGCTGGGGAGAGGGTTACTGAGTGACAGTGTGAGGGAGCTGGATTAACATCAGTAGAGATACAGTCAGTAACACAGGGTGCTGGGGGAGAGGGTTACTGAGTGACAGTGTGAGGGAGCTGGATTAACATCAGTAGAGATACAGTCAGTAACACAGGGCGCTGGGGGAGAGGGTTACTGAGTGACAGTTTGAGGGAGCTGGATTAACATCAGTAGATATACAGTCAGTAACACAGGGCGCTGGGGGAGAGGGTTACTGAGTGACAGTGTGAGGGAGCTGGATTAACATCAGTAGAGATACAGTCAGTAACACAGGGCGCTGGGGGAGATATCTGTACACTGACTGGTGTCACTCAGTACCTCTCTCTCAGGGAGATATTTGTACACTGACTGGTGTCTCTGAGTCCCTCTCTCTCTCAGGGAGATATCTGTACACTGACTGGTGTCTCTGAGTCCCTCTCGCTCTCAGGGAGATATCTGTACACTGACTGGTGTCTCTCAGTCCCTCTCCCTCAGGGAGATATCTGTACCTTGACTGGTGTCTCTCAGTCCCTCTCTCCCAGGGAGATATTTGTGCACTGACTGGTATCTCTTTATCCGTCTCCCTCAGGGAAATATCTGCACACTGAGTGGTGTCTCTCAGCCCCACTCCCTCAGGGAGATATCTGTGCACTGACTGGTGTGTCTCAGTACCTCTCCCTCAGGGAGATATCTGTACACTGACTGGTGTCTCTCAGTACCTCTCCCTCAGGGAGGTATCTGCACACTGACTGGTGTCTCTCAGTACTTCTCCCTCTGGGAGATATCTGCACACTGACTGGTGTCAGTCAGTACCTCTCCCTCAGGGAGATATCTGTACACTGACTGGTGTCTCTCTGTCCCACTCCCTCGAGGAGATATCTGTACACTGACTGATGTCTCTCAGTCCCTCTCTCTCAGGGAGATATCTGTACACTGACTGGTGTCTATCTTTCCCTCTCCCTCTGGGAGATTTCTGTACACTGACTGGTGTCTCTCAGTACCTCTCCCTCAGGGAGATATCTGTACACTGACTGGTGTCTCTCAGTCCCTCACCCTCAGGGAGATATCTGCACACTGACTGGTGTCTCTCAGTCCCCTCTCTCTCAGGGAGATATCTGTACACTGACTGGTGTCACTCAGTACCTCTCCATCAGGGAGATATCTGTACACTGACTGGTGTCTCTCAGTCCCCTCTGTCTCAGGGAGATATCTTTACACTGACTGGTGTCTCTCAGTACCTCTCCCTCAGGGAGATATCTGTACACTGACTGGTGTCACTCAGTCCCTCCCTCTCAGGGAGATATCTGTACACTGACTGGTGTCTCTCAGTCCCTCTCTCTCAGGTAGATATCTGTACACTGACTGGTGTCACTCAGTCCCCTCTCCCTCAGGGAGATATCTGTACACTGACTGGTGTCTCTCAGTCCCCTCTCCCTCAGGGAGATATCTGTACACTGACTGGTGTCTCTCAGTCCCTCTCCCTCAGGGAGATATCTGTACACTGACTGGTGTCTCTCAGTACCTCTCCCTCAGGGAGATATCTGTACACTGACTGGTGTCTCTCAGTCCCTCTCTCTCAGGGAGATATCTGTACACTGACTGGTGTCACTCAGTCCCTCTCCCCCTGGGAGATATCTGTACACTGACTGGTGTCACTCAGTACCTCTCTCTCAGGGAGATATCTGTACACTGACTGGTGTCTTTCAGTCGCTCCCTCTCAGGGAGATATCTGTACTCTGACTGGTGTCTCTCTGTCCCTCTCCCTCAGGGAGATATCTGTACACTGACTGGTGTCACTCAGTACCTCTCCCTCAGGGAGATATCTGTACACTGACTGGTGTCTCTCAGTCCCTCCCTCTCAGGGAGATATCTGTACAATGACTGGTGTCTCTCAGTCCCTCTCTCTCAGGGAGATACCTGTACACTGACTGGTGTCACTCAGTACCTCTCTCTCAGGAAGATATCTGTACACTGACTGGTATCTATCAGTCCCTCTCTCTCAGGGAGATACCTGTACACTGACTGGTGTCACTCAGTGCCTCTCTCTCAGGGAGATATCTGTACACTGACTGGTGTCTCTCAGTCCCTCTCCCTCAGGGAGATATCTGTACACTGACTGGTGTCACTCAGTCCCTCTCTCTCAGGGAGATGTCTATACACTGACTGGTGTCACTCAGTCCCTCTCTCTCAGGGAGATATCTGTACACTGACTGTTGTCTCTCAGTCCCTCTCTCTCAGGGAGATATCTGTACACTGACTGGTGTCTCTCAGTCCCTCTCCCTCAGGGAGATATCTGTACACTGACTGGTGTCTCTCAGTCCCTCTCCCTCAGGGAGATATCTGTACACTGACTGGTGTCACTCAGTCCCTCTCTCTCAGGGAGATATCTGTACACTGACTGGTGTCTCTCAGTCCCCTCTCACAGGGAGATATCTGTACATTGACTGGTGTCTCTCAGTCCCCTCTCTCTCAGGGAGATATCTGTACACTGACTGGTGTCTCTCAGTCCCCTCTCTCTCAGTGAGGTATCTGTACACTGACTGGTGTCTCTCAGTCCCTCTCCCTCAGGGAGTTATCTGTACACTGACTGGTGCCTCTCAGTCCCTCTCGCTCAGGGAGATATCTGTACACTGACTGGTGTCACTCAGTACCTCTCCCTCAGGGAGATATCTGTACACTGACTGGTGTCTCTCAGTCCCTCTCCCTCAGGGAGATATCTGTACACTGACTGGTGTCTCTCAGCCCCTCGCCCTCTGGGAGATATCTGTACACTGACTGGTGTCACTCAGTCCCTCTCCCTCAGGGAGATATCTGTACACTGAATGGTGTCACTCAGTCCCCTCTCCCTCAGGGAGATATCTGTACACTGACTGGTGTCTCTCAGTCCCTCGCCCTCAGGGAGATATCTGTACACTGATTGGTGTCTCTCAGTCCCTCTCTCTCAGGGAGATATCTGTACACTGACTGGTGTCACTAAGTACCTCCCTCTCAGGGAGATATCTGTACACTGACTGGTGTCTCTCAGTCCCTCTCTCTCAGGGAGATATCTGTACACTGACTGGTGTCTCTCAGTCCCCTCTCCCTCAGGGAGATATCTGTACACTGACTGGTGTCTCTCAGTCCCTCTCCCTCAGGGAGATACCTGTACACTGACTGGTGTCTCTCAGTACCTCTCCCTCAGGGAGACATCTGTACACTGACTGGTGTCTCTCAGTCCCCTCTCTCTCAGGGAGATATCTGTACACTGACTGGTGTCACTCAGTACCTCTCCCTCAGGGAGATATCTGTACACTGACTTGTGTCACTCCGTCCCCTCTCCCTCAGGGAGAAATCTGTACACTGACTGGTGTCACTCTGTCCCTCTCCCTCAGGGAGATATCTGTACACTGACTGGTGTCACTCAGTACCTCTCCCTCTGGGAGATATCTGTACACTGACTGGTGTCTCTCAGTCCCCTCTCTCTCAGGGAGATATCTGTACACTGACTGGTGTCACTCAGTCCCTCTCTCTCAGGGAGATATCTGTACACTGACTGGTGTCTCTCAGTCCCCTCTCTCTCAGGGAGATATCTGTACACTGACTGGTGTCACTCAGTCCCTCTCTCTCAGGGAGATATCTGTACACTGACTGGTGTCTCTCAGTCCCCTCTCTCTCAGTGAGATATCTGTACACTGACTCGTGTATCTCATTCCCTGTCTCTCAGGGAGATATCTGTACACTGACTGGTGTCTCTCAGTCCCTCTCTCTCAGGGAGATATCTGTACACTGACTGGTGTCTCTCAGTCCCCTCTCTCTCAGTGAGATATCTGTACACTGACTGGTGTCTCTCATTCCCTGTCTCTCAGGGAGATATCTGTACACTGACTGGTGTCTCTCAGTCCCCTCTCTCTCAGTGAGATATCTGTACACTGACTGGTGTCTCTCATTCCCTGTCTCTCAGGGAGATATCTGTACACTGACTGGTGTCTCTCAGTCCCCTCTCTCTCAGGGAGATATCTGTACACTGACTGGTGCCTCTCAGTCCCCACTCCCTCAGGGAGATATCTGTACACTGACTGGTGTCTCTCAGTCCCCTCTCTCTCAGGGAGATATCTGTACACTGGCTGGTGTTTCTCAGTCCCTCTCTCTCTGGGAGATATCTGTACACTGACTGGTGTCTCTCAGTCCCTCTCTCTCTGGGAGATATCTGTACACTGACTGGTGTCTCTCAGTCCCTCTCTCTCAGGGAGATATCTGTACACTGACTGTTGTCTCTCAGTCCCTCTCCCTCAGGGAGATATCTGTACACTGACTGGTGTCTCTCAGTCCCTCTCTCTCAGGGTGATATCTGTACACTGACTGGTGTCTCTCAGTCCCCTCTCCCTCAGGGAGATATCTGTACACTGACTGGTGTCTCTCAGTCCACTCTCCCTCAGGGAGATATCTGTACACTGACTGGTGTCTCTCAGTCCCCTCTCTCTCAGGGAGATATCTGTACACTGACTGGTGTCTCTCAGTCCCCTCTCCCTCAGGGAGATATCTGTACACTGACTGGTGTCTCTCAGTCCACTCTCCCTCAGGGAGATATCTGTACACTGACTGGTGTCTCTCAGTCCCCTCTCTCTGAGGGAGATATCTGTACACTGACTGGTGTCTCTCAGTCCCCTCTCTCTCAGGGAGATATCTGTACACTGACTGGTGTCTCTCAGTCCCCTCTCTCTCAGGGAGATATCTGTACACTGACTGGTGCCTCTCAGTCCCCACTCCCTCAGGGAGATATCTGTACACTGACTGGTGTCTCTCAGTCCCCTCTCTCTCTGGGAGATATCTGTACACTGACTGGTGTCTCTCAGTCCCTCTCTCTCAGGGAGATATCTGTACACTGACTGGTGTCACTCTGTCCCTCTCTCTCTGGGAGATATCTGTACACTGACTGGTGTCTCTCAGAAAGTACCGAAAGCATCCCGAGACAATGCTGGCCGGGATCCAGGGCTCCGTATCTCAGCAAATGTTGTTCCATTTGGGATCGGCTGTGTTTCCTGTACGAGGACACCCATATCTCTCAGTCCCCTCTCTCTCAGGGAGATATCTGTACTCTGACTGGTGTCTCTCAGTCCCCACTCCCTCAGGGAGATATCTGTACACTGACTGGTGTCTCTCAGTCCCCTCTCTCTCAGGGAGATATCTGTACACTGACTGGTGTCTCTCAGTCCCTCTCTCTCTGGGAGATATCTGTACACTGACTGGTGTCTCTCAGTCCCCTCTCTCTCAGGGAGATATCTGTACACTGACTGGTGTCTCTCAGTCCCTCTCTCTCTGGGAGATATCTGTACACTGACTGGTGTCTCTCAGTTCCCTCTCTCTCAGGGAGATATCTGTACACTGACTGGTGTCTCTCAGTCCCTCTCTCTCTGGGAGATATCTGTACACTGACTGGTGTCTCTCAGTCCCCTCTCTCTCAGGGAGATATCTGTACACTGACTGGTGTCTCTCAGTCCCTCTCTCTCAGGGAGATATCTGTACACTGACTGGTGTCTCTCAGTCCCCTTTCTCTCAGGGAGATATCTGTACACTGACTGGTGTCTCTCAGTCCCCTCTCTCTCACGGAGATATCTGTACACTGACTGGTGTCTCTCAGTCCCTCTCTCTCTGGGAGATATCTGTACACTGACTGGTGTCTCTCAGTCCCCTCTCTCTCAGGGAGATATCTGTACACTGACTGGTGTCTCTCAGTCCCCTTTCTCTCACGGAGATATCTGTACACTGACTGGTGTCACTCTGTCCCTCTCCCTCAGGGAGATATCTGTACACTGAATGGTGTCTCTCAGTCCCCTCTCTCTCTGGGAGATATCTGTACACTGACTGGTGTCTCTCAGTCCCCCTCTCTCAGGGAGATATCTGTACACTGACTGGTGTCTCTCAGTCCCCTCTCTCTCAGGGAGATATCTGTACACTGACTGGTGTCTCTCAGTCCCCTCTCTCTCAGTGAGATATCTGTACACTGACTGGTGTCTCTCAGTCCCTCTCTCTCAGGGAGATACCTGTACACTGACTGGTGTCTCTCAGTCCCCTCTCTCTCAGTGAGATATCTGTACACTGACTGGTGTCTCTCAGTCCCTCTCTCTCAGGGAGATACCTGTACACTGACTGGTGTCACTCAGTGCCTCTCTCTCAGGGAGATATCTGTACACTGACTGGTGTCTCTCAGTCCCTCTCCCTCAGGGAGATATCTGTACACTGACTGGTGTCACTCAGTCCCTCTCTCTCAGGGAGATGTCTGTACACTGACTGGTGTCACTCAGTCCCTCTCTCTCAGGGAGATATCTGTACACTGACTGTTGTCTCTCAGTCCCTCTCTCTCAGGGAGATATCTGTACACTGACTGGTGTCTCTCAGTCCCTCTCCCTCAGGGAGATATCTGTACACTGACTGGTGTCTCTCAGTCCCTCTCCCTCAGGGAGATATCTGTACACTGACTGGTGTCACTCAGTCCCTCTCTCTCAGGGAGATATCTGTACACTGACTGGTGTCTCTCAGTCCCCTCTCACAGGGAGATATCTGTACATTGACTGGTGTCTCTCAGTCCCCTCTCTCTCAGGGAGATATCTGTACACTGACTGGTGTCTCTCAGTCCCCTCTCTCTCAGTGAGGTATCTGTACACTGACTGGTGTCTCTCAGTCCCTCTCCCTCAGGGAGTTATCTGTACACTGACTGGTGCCTCTCAGTCCCTCTCGCTCAGGGAGATATCTGTACACTGACTGGTGTCACTCAGTACCTCTCCCTCAGGGAGATATCTGTACACTGACTGGTGTCTCTCAGTCCCTCTCCCTCAGGGAGATATCTGTACACTGACTGGTGTCTCTCAGCCCCTCGCCCTCTGGGAGATATCTGTACACTGACTGGTGTCACTCAGTCCCTCTCCCTCAGGGAGATATCTGTACACTGAATGGTGTCACTCAGTCCCCTCTCCCTCAGGGAGATATCTGTACACTGACTGGTGTCTCTCAGTCCCTCGCCCTCAGGGAGATATCTGTACACTGATTGGTGTCTCTCAGTCCCTCTCTCTCAGGGAGATATCTGTACACTGACTGGTGTCACTAAGTACCTCCCTCTCAGGGAGATATCTGTACACTGACTGGTGTCTCTCAGTCCCTCTCTCTCAGGGAGATATCTGTACACTGACTGGTGTCTCTCAGTCCCCTCTCCCTCAGGGAGATATCTGTACACTGACTGGTGTCTCTCAGTCCCTCTCCCTCAGGGAGATACCTGTACACTGACTGGTGTCTCTCAGTACCTCTCCCTCAGGGAGACATCTGTACACTGACTGGTGTCTCTCAGTCCCTCGCCCTCAGGGAGATATCTGTACATTGACTGGTGTCACTCAGTACCTCTCCCTCAGGGAGATATCTGTACACTGACTTGTGTCACTCCGTCCCCTCTCCCTCAGGGAGAAATCTGCACACTGACTGGTGTCACTCTGTCCCTCTCCCTCAGGGAGATATCTGTACACTGACTGGTGTCTCTCAGTCCCCTCTCTCTCAGGGAGATATCTGTACACTGACTGGTGTCACTCTGTCCCTCTCCCTCAGGGAGATATCTGTACACTGACTGGTGTCACTCAGTACCTCTCCCTCTGGGAGATATCTGTACACTGACTGGTGTCTCTCAGTCCCCTCTCTCTCAGGGAGATATCTGTACACTGACTGGTGTCACTCAGTCCCTCTCTCTCAGGGAGATATCTGTACACTGACTGGTGTCTCTCAGTCCCCTCTCTCTCAGGGAGATATCTGTACACTGACTGGTGTCACTCAGTCCCTCTCTCTCAGGGAGATATCTGTACACTGACTGGTGTCTCTCAGTCCCCTCTCTCTCAGTGAGATATCTGTACACTGACTGGTGTCTCTCATTCCCTGTCTCTCAGGGAGATATCTGTACACTGACTGGTGTCTCTCAGTCCCCTCTCTCTCAGGGAGATATCTGTACACTGACTGGTGCCTCTCAGTCCCCACTCCCTCAGGGAGATATCTGTACACTGACTGGTGTCTCTCAGTCCCCTCTCTCTCAGGGAGATATCTGTACACTGGCTGGTGTTTCTCAGTCCCTCTCTCTCTGGGAGATATCTGTACACTGACTGGTGTCTCTCAGTCCCTCTCTCTCTGGGAGATATCTGTACACTGACTGGTGTCTCTCAGTCCCTCTCTCTCAGGGAGATATCTGTACACTGACTGGTGTCTCTCAGTCCCTCTCCCTCAGGGAGATATCTGTACACTGACTGGTGTCTCTCAGTCCCTCTCTCTCAGGGTGATATCTGTACACTGACTGGTGTCTCTCAGTCCCCTCTCCCTCAGGGAGATATCTGTACACTGACTGGTGTCTCTCAGTCCACTCTCCCTCAGGGAGATATCTGTACACTGACTGGTGTCTCTCAGTCCCCTCTCTCTCAGGGAGATATCTGTACACTGACTGGTGTCTCTCAGTCCCCTCTCCCTCAGGGAGATAGCTGTACACTGACTGGTGTCTCTCAGTCCACTCTCCCTCAGGGAGATATCTGTACACTGACTGGTGTCTCTCAGTCCCCTCTCTCTGAGGGAGATATCTGTACACTGACTGGTGTCTCTCAGTCCCCTCTCTCTCAGGGAGATATCTGTACACTGACTGGTGTCTCTCAGTCCCCTCTCTCTCAGGGAGATATCTGTACACTGACTGGTGCCTCTCAGTCCCCACTCCCTCAGGGAGATATCTGTACACTGACTGGTGTCTCTCAGTCCCCTCTCTCTCTGGGAGATATCTGTACACTGACTGGTGTTTCTCAGTCCCTCTCTCTCAGGGAGATATCTGTACACTGACTGGTGTCACTCTGTCCCTCTCTCTCTGGGAGATATCTGTACACTGACTGGTGTCTCTCAGAAAGTACCGAAAGCATCCCGAGACAATGCTGGCCGGGATCCAGGGCTCCGTATCTCAGCAAATGTTGTTCCATTTGGGATCGGCTGTGTTTCCTGTACGAGGACACCCATATCTCTCAGTCCCCTCTCTCTCAGGGAGATATCTGTACTCTGACTGGTGTCTCTCAGTCCCCACTCCCTCAGGGAGATATCTGTACACTGACTGGTGTCTCTCAGTCCCCTCTCTCTCAGGGAGATATCTGTACACTGACTGGTGTCTCTCAGTCCCTCTCTCTCTGGGAGATATCTGTACACTGACTGGTGTCTCTCAGTCCCCTCTCTCTCAGGGAGATATCTGTACACTGACTGGTGTCTCTCAGTCCCTCTCTCTCTGGGAGATATCTGTACACTGACTGGTGTCTCTCAGTTCCCTCTCTCTCAGGGAGATATCTGTACACTGACTGGTGTCTCTCAGTCCCTCTCTCTCTGGGAGATATCTGTACACTGACTGGTGTCTCTCAGTCCCCTCTCTCTCAGGGAGATATCTGTACACTGACTGGTGTCTCTCAGTCCCTCTCTCTCAGGGAGATATCTGTACACTGACTGGTGTCTCTCAGTCCCCTTTCTCTCAGGGAGATATCTGTACACTGACTGGTGTCTCTCAGTCCCCTCTCTCTCACGGAGATATCTGTACACTGACTGGTGTCTCTCAGTCCCTCTCTCTCTGGGAGATATCTGTACACTGACTGGTGTCTCTCAGTCCCCTCTCTCTCAGGGAGATATCTGTACACTGACTGGTGTCTCTCAGTCCCCTTTCTCTCACGGAGATATCTGTACACTGACTGGTGTCACTCTGTCCCTCTCCCTCAGGGAGATATCTGTACACTGAATGGTGTCTCTCAGTCCCCTCTCTCTCTGGGAGATATCTGTACACTGACTGGTGTCTCTCAGTCCCCCTCTCTCAGGGAGATATCTGTACACTGACTGGTGTCTCTCAGTCCCCTCTCTCTCAGGGAGATATCTGTACACTGACTGGTGTCTCTCAGTCCCCTCTCTCTCAGTGAGATACCTGTACACTGACTGGTGTCTCTCAGTCCCTCTCTCTCAGGGAGATATCTGTCCACTGACTGGTGTCACTCAGTCCCTCTCTCTCAGGGAGATATCTGTACACTGACTGGCGTCTCTCAGTCCCTCTCTCTCAGGGAGATATCTGTCCACTGACTGGTGTCACTCAGTCCCTCTCTCTCAGGGAGATATCTGTACACTGACTGGTGTCTCTCAGTCCCTCTCCCCCTCAGGGAGATATCTGTACACTGACTGGTGTCTCTCAGTCCCTCTCTCTCAGGGAGATATCTGTACACTGACTGGTGTCTCTCAGTCCCTCTCTCTCAGGGAGATATCTGTACACTGTCTGGTGTCTCTCAGTCCCCTCAGGGAGATATCTGTACACTGACTGGTGTCTCTCAGTCCCTCTCTCTCAGGGTGATATCTGTACACTGACTGGTGTCTCTCAGTCCCTCTCTCTCAGGGAGATATCTGTACACTGACTGGTGTCTCTCAGTCCCCTCTCCCCCTCAGGGAGATATCTGTACACTGACTGGTGTCTCTCAGTCCCTCTCCCTCAGGGAGATATCTGTACACTGACTGGTGTCTCTCAGTCCCTCTCTCTCAGGGAGATATCTGTACACTGACTGGTGTCTCTCAGTCCCTCTCTCTCAGGGAGATATCTGTACACTGACTGGTGTCACTCAGTCCCTCTCCCTCAGGGAGATATCTGTACACTGACTGGTGTCTCTCAGTCCCCTCTCTCTCAGGGAGATATCTGTACACTGACTGGTGTCACTCTGTCCCTCTCTCTCTGGGAGATATCTGTACACTGACTGGTGTCTCTCAGAAAGTACCGAAAGCATCCCGAGACAATGCTGGCCGGGATCCAGGGCTCTGTATCTCAGCAAATGTTGTTCCATTTGGGATCGGCTGTGTTTCCTGTACGAGGACACCCATATCTCTCTGAACACCAACATTTAATGGTTTCTCAGCATTTAGGAATATATTTTTTCTATTCTTCCTACCAAAGTGAATAACCTCACATTTCTCCACATTATACTTCATTTGCCACCTTATTGCCCTCTCACTTAACCTGTCTATAGCCCTTTGCAGCCTCTTTGTGGGCTCCTCACAGCTAACTGTCCCACGCAGATTTATATCGTCAGGAAACTTGGTTACATTGAGGGAGAGGCAGAGGCTGAGAGCAGAGGGCGAGAGGCAGAGGGCGAGAGGGAGAGGGCGAGAGGCAGAGGGCGAGATGCAGAGGGCGAGAGGCAGAGGGCGAGAGGCAGAGGGCGAGATGCAGAGGGCGAGAGGCAGAGGGCGAGAGGCAGAGGGAGAGAGGCAGAGGGCGAGATGCAGAGGGCGAGAGGCAGAGGGCGAGATGCAGAGGGCGAGAGGCAGAGGGCGAGAGGCAGAGGGCGAGCGGCAGAGGGCGAGAAGGAGAGGCAGAGAGGCGGAGGGCGAGAGGCAGAGGGCGAGAGGCAGAGGGCGAGAGGCAGAGGGCGAGAGGCAGAGGGCGAGATGCAGAGGGCGAGAGGCAGAGGGCGAGAGGCAGAGGGAGAGAGGCAGAGGGCGAGATGCAGAGGGCGAGAGGCAGAGGGCGAGAGGCAGAGGGCGAGATGCAGAGGGCGAGAGGCAGAGGGCGAGCGGCAGAGTGCGAGAGGCAGAGGGAGAGAGGCAGAGGGCGAGAGGCAGAGGGCGAGAGGCAGAGGGCGAGCGGCAGAGGGCGAGAAGGAGAGGCAGAGAGGCAGAGGGCGAGAGGCAGAGGGCGAGAGGCAGAGGGCGAGAGGGAGAGGGAGAGAGGGAGAGGGCGAGAGGCAGAGGGCGAGAGGCAGAGGGAGAGAGGCAGAGGGCGAGAGGCAGAGGGCGAGGGGCATGGGGCGAGAGGCAGAGGGAGAGAGGCAGAGGGCGAGAGGCATGGGGCGAGAGGCAGAGGGTGAGAGGCAGAGGGCGAGAGGCAGAGGGCGAGAGGCAGAGGGTGAGAGGCAGAGGGTGAGAGGCAGGGGGCGAGAGGGAGAGGGCAAGAGCCAGAGGGCGAGAGGCAGAGGGCGAGATGCAGAGGGCGAGGGGCATGGGGCGAGAGGCAGAGGGCGAGCGGCAGAGGGCGAGAGGCAGAGGGAGGGAGGCAGAGGGCGAGAGGCAGAGGGCAAGAGGCAGAGGGCAAGAGGCTGAGGGTGAGAGGCAGAGGGCGAGGGGCATGGGGCCAGAGGCAGAGGGCGAGAGGGAGAGGGCGAGAGCCAGAGGGCGAGAGGCAGAGGGCGAGATGCAGAGGGCGAGGGGCATGGGGCGAGAGGCAGAGGGCGAGCGGCAGAGGGCGAGAGGCAGAGGGCGAGAGGCAGAGGGCGAGAGGCAGAGGGCGAGAGGCAGAGGGCGAGAGGCTGAGGGTGAGAGGCAGAGGGCGAGGGGCATGGGGCCAGAGGCAGAGGGCGAGAGGGAGAGGGCGAGAGCCAGAGGGCGAGAGGCAGAGGGCGAGATGCAGAGGGCGAGGGGCATGGGGCGAGAGGCAGAGGGCGAGCGGCAGAGGGCGAGAGGCAGAGGGCGAGAGGCAGAGGGCAAGAGGCAGAGTGTGAGAGGCAGAGGGCGAGGGGCATGGGGCGAGAGGCAGAGGGCGAGAGGCAGAGGGTGAGAGGCAGAGGGCGAGATGCAGAGGCGAGGGGCATGGGGCGAGAGGCAGAGGGCGAGAGGCAGAGGGCGAGAGGCAGAGGGTGAGAGGCAGAGGGTGAGAGGCAGAGGGCGAGATCCAGAGGGCGAGGGGCATGGGGCGAGAGGCAGAGGGCGAGCGGCAGAGGGCGAGAGGCAGAGGGCGAGAGGCAGAGGGCAAGAGGCAGAGTGTGAGAGGCAGAGGGCGAGGGGCATGGGGCGAGAGGCAGAGGGCGAGAGGCAGAGGGTGAGAGGCAGAGGGCGAGATGCAGAGGCGAGGGGCATGGGGCGAGAGGCAGAGGGCAAGAGGCAGAGGGCGAGAGGCAGAGGGCGAGAGGCAGAGGGAGAGAGGCAGAGGGCGAGAAGCTGAGGGCGAGAGGCAGAGGGCGAGAGGCAGAGGGCGAGAGGCAGAGGGCGAGGGGCATGGGGTGAGAGGCAGAGGGCAAGAGGCAGAGGGCGAGAGGCAGAGGGCGAGAGGCAGAGGGAGAGAGGCAGAGTGCGAGAGGCAGAGGGCGAGAGGCAGAGGGCGAGAGGCAGAGGGCGAGAGGCAGAGGGTGAGAGGCAGAGGGTGAGAGGCAGAGGGCAAGGGGCATGGGGCGTGAGGCAGAGGGCGAGAGGCAGAGGACGAGAGGCAGAGGGCGAGATGCATGGGGCGAGGTGCATGGGGCGAGAGGCAGAGGGCGAGAGGGAGAGGGCGAGAGGGAGAGGGTGAGAGGGAGAGGGCGAGAGGGAGAGAGGGAGAGAGGGAGAGGGAGAGAGGGAGAGAGGCAGAGGGCGAGAGGCAGAGGGCGAGAGGCAGAGGGCGAGAGGGAGAGGGCGAGAGGGAGAGGGCGAGAGGAAGAGAGGGAGAGAGGGAGAGGGCGAGAGGCAGAGGGCGAGAGGCAGAGGGCGAGAGGCAGAGGGCTAGAGGCAGAGGGCGAGAGGGAGAGGGCGAGAGGGATAGAGGCAGAGGGCGAGAGGCAGAGGGCGAGAGGCAGAGGGCGAGATTGAGGTGGTTGATATTGAGGCTTTGGAAAGGGTGCAGAGGAGGAGGAGGCACTAGACTAATTCCCAGTCTAAAGCATCTTAGTTATCAAGATAGGCTGAAAGAGTTGGGACTTTCTACCTCAGAGAAGCGTAGACCACACGACTAAAAAATGATTGCTTTCCCCACCTTCCAGCGGCCATTGTACCATCAATCATGCCCAGGGCAGGTACAGCATGGGTTCGATCCAGAGTAAAGCTCCCTCTACACTCTCCCATCATACACTCCCAGGGCAGGTACAGCACGGGTTAGATACAGAGTAAAGCTCCCTCTACACTGTCCCATCAACACTTCCAGGGCAGGTAAAGCACGGGTTAGATCCAGAGTAAAGCTCCCTCTACACTGTCCCATCAAACACTCCCAGGGCAGGTACAGCACGGGTTAGATACAGAGTAAAGCTCCCTCTACACTGTCCCATCAAACACTCCCAGGGCAGGTAAAGCACGGGTTAGATACAGAGTAAAGCTCCCTCTACACTGTCCCATCAAACACTCCCAGGGCAGGTACAGCACGGGTTAGATACAGATTAAAGCTCCCTCTACACTGTCCCATCAAACACTCCCAGGGCAGGTACAGCACGGGTTAGATCTAGAGTAAAGCTCCCTTTACACTGTCCCATCAAACACAGCGAGAGACAGCGAGAGAGAGACCGAGCCAGCGAGAGAAAGCGAGAGAGCCACTGAGAGAGAGAGCCAGCGAGAGAGCGAGCCAGCGAGGGAGCGCGAGCGAGCGAGAGAGCAACTGAGAGAGCGAGAGAGTGAGAGAGCGAGAGAGTGAGATAGCGGGAGAGTGAGAAACAGCGAGTTGGGGATTGATACAGGGCTAACAGGTGAGAGCAGGGCAGTGGGATTACTTTGGGATTGATGCAGGACTATGGGGAGAGAGCGGGGCAGTGGGATAAGTTTGGGATTGATGCAGGGCTATGGGGTAAGAGCGGGGCAGTGTGATTACTTTGTGGATTGATACAGGGCTTTGGGGAGAGAGCGGGGCAGTGGGATTAGGTTGGGGATTGATACAGGGCTTTGGGGAGAGAGCGGGGCAGTGGGATTAGGTTGGGGATTGATACAGGGCTATGGGGTGAGAGCGGGGCAGTGTGATTACTTTGTGGATTGATACAGGGCTTTGGGGAGAGAGCGGGGCAGTGGGATAAGTTTGGGATTGATGCAGGGCTATGGGGTGAGAGCGGGGCAGTGTGATTACTTTGTGGATTGATACAGGGCTTTGGGGAGAGAGCGGGGCAGTGGGATTAGGTTGGGGATTGATACAGGGCTTTGGGGAGAGAGCGGGGCAGTGGGATTAGGTTGGGGATTGATACAGGGCTATGGGGTGAGAGCGGGGCAGCGTGATTACTTTGTGGATTGATACAGGGCTTTGGGGAGAGAGCGGGGCAGTGGGATTAGGTTGGGGATTGATACAGGGCTATGGGGAGAGAGCGGGGCAGTGGGATAAGTTTGGGATTGATGCAGGGCTATGGGGTGAGAGCGGGGCAGTGTGATTACTTTGTGGATTGATACAGGGCTTTGGGGAGAGAGCGGGGCAGTGGGATTAGGTTGGGGATTGATACAGGGCTAACAGGAGAGAGCGGGGCAGTGGGATTAGGTTGGGGATTGATACAGGGCTATGGGGAGAGAGCGGGGCAGTGTGATTACTTTGTGGATTGATACAGGGCTTTGGGGAGAGAGCGGGGCAGTGGGATTAGGTTGGGGATTGATACAGGGCTTTGGGGAGAGAGCGGGGCAGTGGGATTAGGTTGGGGATTGATACAGGGCTTTGGGGAGAGAGCGGGGCAGTGGGATTAGGTTGGGGATTGATACAGGGCTTTGGGGAGAGAGCGGGGCAGTGTGATTACTTCGTGGATTGATACAGGGCTTTGGGGAGAGAGCGGGGCAGTGGGATTAGTTTGGGGATTGATACAGGGCTTTGGGGAGAGAGCGGGGCAGTGGGATTAGGTTTGGGATTGATATAGGGCTTTGGGGAGAGAGCGGGGCAGTGGGATTAGGTTGGGGATTGATACAGGGCTATGGGGAGAGAGCGGGGCAGTGGGATTAGGTTGTGGATTGATACAGGGCTTTGGGGAGAGAGCGGGGCAGTGGGATTAGTTTGGGGATTGATACAGGGCTTTGGGGAGAGAGCGGGGCAGTGGGATTAGGTTGGGGATTGATACAGGGCTAACAGGAGAGAGCAGGGCAGTGGGATTACTTTGGGACTGAGACAGAGAGGTGTCAAGTAGCTGATCCCAGTCCACTTTGGACAGATCCTGCCGTATCATATTAAAATCGGCCTGTTGTTTGCTAAATTTCCCCACTGAACTCATTGTTAATCAGCTTTATCAAAACGTGCCTGGATCTCCTGGTATATTTCAATACTGAACCTCGGTAGATTAAATAAACGTGTTACTGTGATTTGATTTAAATGGAGAGGAGGGATTCACATGTGGACGAATGTTGGTCTGCAGATATCTGGGTTCACCTTAGAAAAATGATGCAATAATAGACAATTAAAGTCTGTTCTGGGTATTCTTACTGAGATTTGAATGAATTTTAGGCCGTGAGACTCACTGTCTTATACACAGGAGTGAAGGATTACATTAAACAAAGATAATGGCCCTGAAATCATGGTCTCCGTAACGACGACTTAGGCCTTGGTAGAGGCCCCGCAAGTTCCGTGTTTCCGTCTGCGCTGTGTATGCGCTGAATCCCCAGAATTGCAATCTGTCAAGGTTTGCTACAGAATCGATAGAGTAAAGCTCTCTTTAAACACTCTCAGGGCAGGTACAGCACGGGTTAGGTACAGAGTAAAGCTCCCTCTACACTGTCCCATCAAACACTCCCAGGGCAGGTACAGCACGGGTTAGATACAGAGTAAAGCTCCCTCTACACTGTCCCATCAAACACTCCCAGGGCAGGTACAGCACGGGTTAGGTACAGAGTAAAGCTCCCTCTACACTGTCCCCATCAAACACTCCCAGGGCAGGTACAGCACGGGTTAGATACAGAGTAAATCTCCCTCTACACTGTCCCATCAAACACTCCCAGGGCAGGTACAGCACGGGTTAGATACAGAGTAAAGCTCCCTCTACACTGTCCCAACAAACACTCCAAGGGCAGGTACAGCACGGGTTACATACAGAGTAAATCTCCCTCTACACTGTCCCATCAAACACTCCCAGGGCAGGTACAGCACGGGTTAGATACAGAGTAAAGCTCCCTCTACACTGTCCCATCAAACACTCCCAGGGCAGGTACAGCACGGGTTAGGTACAGAGTAAAGCTCCCTCTACACTGTCCCCATCAAACACTCCCAGGGCAGGTACAGCACGGGTTAGATACAGAGTAAATCTCCCTCTACACTGTCCCATCAAACACTCCCAGGGCAGGTACAGCACGGGTTAGATACAGAGTAAAGCTCCCTCTACACTGTCCCATCAAACACTCCCAGGGCAGGTACAGCACGGGTTAAATACAGAGTAAATCTCCCTCTACACTGTCCCATCAAACACTCCCAGGGCAGGTACAGCACGGGTTAGATACAGAGTAAAGCTCCTTCTACATTGTCCCATCAAACACTCCCAGGGCAGGTACAGCACGGGTTAGATACAGAGTAAAGCTCCATCTACATTGTCCCATCAAACACTCCCGGGGCAGGTACAGCACGGGCTAGATACAGAGTAAAGCTCCCTCTACACTGTCCCATCAAACACTCCCAGGGCAGGTACAGCACGGGTTAGATACAGAGTAAAGTTCCCTCTAAACTGCCCCATCAAACACTCTCAGGGCAGGCACAGCACGGGTTAGATACAGAGTAAAGCTCCCTCTGCACTGTCCCATCAAACACTCCCAGGGAAGGTACAGCACGGGTTAGATACAGAGTAAAGCTCCATCTACACTGTCCCATCAAACATTCCCAGGGCAGGTACAGCACGGGTTAGATACAGAGTAAAGCTCCCTCTACACTGTCCCATCAAACTCTCCCAGGGAAGGTACAGCACAGGGTTAGATACAGAGTAAAGCTCCCTCTACACTGTCCCAACAAACACTCCCAGGGCAGGTACAGCACGGGTTAGATACAGAGTAAAGCTCCCTCTACACTGTCCCATCAAACACTCCCAGGGCAGGTACAGCACGTGTTAGATACAGAGTGAAGCTCCCTCTACACTGTCCCATCAAACACTCCCAGGGAAGGTACAGCACGGGTTAGATACAGAGTAAAACCTCCTCTACACTGTCCCATCAAACACTCCCAGAGCAGGTACAGCACGGGTTAGATACAGAGTAAATCTCCCTCTACACTGTCCCATCAAACACTCTCAGGGCAGGTTCAGCACGGGTTAGGTACAGAGTAAAGCTCCCTCTACACTGTCCCATCAAACACTCTCAGGGCAGGTACAGCACAGGTTAGATACAGAGTAAAGCTCCCTCTACACTGTCTCATCAAACACTCCCAGAGCAGGTACAGCACGGGTTAGATACAGAGTAAATCTCCCTCTACACTGCCCCATCAAACACTCTCAGGGCAGGTTCAGCACGGGTTAGGTACAGAGTAAAGCTCCCTCTACACTGTCCCATCAAACACTCCCACAGCAGGTACAGCACGGGTTAGATACAGAGTAAAGCTCCCTCTACACTGTCCCATCAAACACTCCCAGGGCAGGTACAGCACGTGTTAGATACAGAGTAAAGCTCCCTCTACACTGCCCCATCAAACACTCCCAGGGCAGGTACAGCACGGGTTAGGTACAGAGTAAAGCTCCCTCTACACTGTCCCATCAAACACTCCCAGGGCAGGTACAGCACGGGTTAGATACAGAGTAAAGCTCCCTCTACACTGTCCCATCAAACACTCCCAGGGCAGGTACAGCACAGGCTAGATACAGAGTAAAGCTCCCTCTACACTGTCCCATCAAACACTTCCAGGGCAGGTACAGCACGGGTTAGATACAGAGTAAAGCTCCATCTGCAGTCTCCCATGCAGGTTGTTGTCAAAAGGAATCATAAAACTCCAGAAATGGTGTAATGATGGATTGTAAAAGAACAAAATCCTTAAAGTGGAGACAGGGTTTTAATTGAAGAGGGTGAGGGGCTGGTGTTAGAATGGGCTTCCTCGGGAGACGCAGGCGGTGAGGCTCCGGCTTCCTCTTCCTCCTCGCCTGGGGCGTCGCTGCCACTGGCAGGTTGAGGGACAGGCTGGTCAGCTGGTGGTTCACTATCTGAAAGCAGGTAGTTACAAGAGTGGCTTTAGCGTGAGGACAGGGGGGCAGTAAGGGAGCAAGGACTGGAGACAGTTAGTAAGTTGGATTGAAAGTGTAAAAGGCTGGTGTTTTGAGGGGCGAGTGGTGTGAGAGAGGCGAGAAAGCTGATGACCATACCACTGCTGTCCCCAAGGGGGTCGACCACTCCAGCGGTCATGGCACGTATGGCTGACAACGATCCTGTGCACTCTCGCCTCCAAATTGGTGAGGATGTGTAGATCAGCTGGTCGTCCTCCTCCCGTGCGTTGCTGCTCCCGGCTGTTCTGAGAGAGCTTGGTCTGCAAGAAAAAGGAAGGCATCTGAGTGAATGTGCTTGCCTGATGTGCCTCCCATAGTTGAATAGCCCTTAATGTATGCAGATTCTGAGGGGGATTGACAGGGTAGATGCTGAGAGGATGTTTCCCCTCGTGGGGCAATCTAGAACGAGGGGGCACAGTTTCAGGATAAGGGGTCGCCCATTTAAGGCGGAGATGAGGAGGAATTTCTTCTCCCAGAGGATGGGGAATCTGTGGAATTCTCGACCCCAGAGCGCTGTGGAGGCGGAGTCAGTGAATATATTCAAGGCGGAGATAGACAGATAGGGGAGTCAAGGGTCATGGGGAACAGGCAGGTCAGTGAAGTTGAGGCCAAGATCAGATCAGCCATGATGTTATTGAGGGGGAAGAGATAGAGAGAGAGAGCAGCTGCAAACTCACTCAGACACCAATGACAGCCAGGAATTGAAAACATCATCAAAATGGCTGCTGTGGGGGGAGGGGTGGGTGGTGAGCTCATCAAAATGGACACAGCCGGCAGGAATTGACATCATCAAAAATTGACACTCCTAGGCTGCACCCCTTCAAAATGGGTCTGAGAGCGAGAGAGTGACAGACAGGGACAGACATAGAGAGACAAACAACCCCAGATTTCAAGGAATTGGATGACCTGTCAAAATTGAGATTAGTCCTAGGAGAAGGAGACAGACCATACCTTGGGGCCAAATATGTAACAACATGTCACAACCTGAGGACTGTTTAAAATTAAGACTGTTTAAAATTAATATTGAACGTACCAAATGAAGTACAAAGACTGTTTAAAATTAATATTGTTTCAAAGTAATATTGTATGTACCCAACAAATGTCAAATCGATTGACACCTACAGAATGTTGGAAAACTGTACCTTTTTGCTATGTAAGCTTTGGCAATATGGTTCTCTGTAAACTTTCATGCCAATAAAGCATTTGAATTGAATTGGAATTGGAATTGGACAGAGAGAGATAGACAGAGAGAGATAGAGAGAGTTTGCAAAAGCTGGTGTTTGTGTGAGATGTGGTTCAGGTCTATTATTATCAGCTGTTGCTGGATTAAACCCTATTGATTTCATTCGGGCCTGGTCCACATGTAATGTTGGTGTGTGTATGTGACTTTTTTGCACTTTATTGGTGACTCTCAGTCACCCAGGGAGATATCTGTACACTGACTCGTGTCTCTCAGTCCCTCTCGCTCAGCGAGATATCTGTACCTTGACTGGTGTCTCTCAGTCCCTCTCTCCCAGGGAGATATTTCTGCACTGACTCGTGTCTCTCAGTCCCTCTCGCTCAGCGAGATATCTGTACACTGACTCGTGTCTCTCTGTCCCACTCCCTCGGGGAGATATCTGTACACTGACTGGTGTCTCTCAGTCCCTCTCTCTCAGGGAGATATCTGTACACTGACTGGTGTCTCTCAGTACCTCTCCCTCTGGGAGATATCTGCACACTGACTGGTGTCACTCAGTACCTCTCCCTCAGGGAGATATCTGTACACTGACTGGTGTCTCTCAGTCCCTCTCTCTCAGGGAGATATCTGTACACTGACTGGTGTCTCTCAGTACCTCTCCCTCTGGGAGATATCTGCACACTGACTGGTGTCACTCAGTACCTCTCCCTCAGGGAGATATCTGTACACTGACTGGTGTACCGCTCTCTCTATGTGCCTCTCTGTATATTGATCTCTCTCTATAGTTCTGTATCTCTCTCTACCTTTCCGTTATTAATTTATAATTTTATATTTCTTGAAATCTCTACACCTTCTCTCTTTGAAACTCTCAGAATGCCTGTTCTCAATTTCTCTCAGGCCTATTATTTGAGAGAGACATTTTAAAGTTAAACAGAACCTGCTCCAAAGTCACAGGAGATGCAGAACTAGAATGTGTGGTAACACCTGCTGCCTCATCTGGTCTGGTTTTGTATATTCCACCATCTCGTGTGTTTCAAGACTCTGGCGTTGGCCAGACATTGATTACCCATTCCATTGTCTTGGGCTGTTTACTATGAACATCTTAACCTGTTTCTGATCTACACAGGATGCAACAGATCAGAGTGCTGGCCTGGGCAAAACCGGCACCTCCATTCAACAATGGCACTGCAATGATATCATACAGTTCAACAATGCAGGAATGTCGCAAACAGCATTTGATCCCATATCCTCCATTAACTTTAAACACTCAAATCTTTCAGGTGAAGAAACTACATTTACCAGCTAGATTCCAAACCACAACTTCAATTGTTTAAGGCATAAAAAATGTCACAGAAATGTGATTTCTTGTTGTTATTTTACAATTTACAAATATACACACAATTTGTGTCACTGAATTATAAACAAAAAGCAGGAAAAGCTATGACTTAACAGAAATAAACATTGGTTTTGCTGTCCAGTAAGAAAGACAAGTCAGACTGACTTGGAAATGTTCACTCATATGTTGACGTAATGATTTATAATTTACCAATTTCGCTTCTGATGCTTTTCTCTCAAACATTCCCCACAATATTAATCCCTGCTCTTATCACGAGGAGTGTTGAATTATTTTAAGTACTTTGCAATTAATAGCGGGAAGCAAACTTCATTGTACTCACAATTTTTAATCTTCAATTTCAAACATTCAACCAAATCGAATTGAACATTATCAGAGTATTTTCTGTGTCTTTCTCTATAAACAAAGAGTGGTTTCTTCTAAAGTAGCTTCCTGCAATTTTTATACATCATTACGTAACTCTTGTTTCGATTAACACTCAATTAACCTGTGGAGCCTATACTCATTGGAGTTTAGAAGAATAAGAGGGGATCAACATCAGTAGAAATACATAAATTAATGCAGGGCGCTGGGGGAGAGAGGTCACTGAGTGACAGTGTGAGGGAGCTGGGTTAACGTAGAGGCACAATCAGTAAGACAGGGCGCTGGGGGAGTGGGGTTACTGAGTGACTGTGTGAGGGAGCAGGATTAACATCAGTAGAGATACAGTCAGTAACACAGGGCGCTGAGGGAGAGGGTTACTGAGTGACTGTGTGAGGGAGCAGGATTAACATCAGTAGAGATACAGTCAGTAACACAGGGCGCTGAGGGAGAGGGTTACTGAGTGACTGTGTGAGGGAGCAGGATTAACATCAGTAGAGATACAGTCAGTGACACAGGGCACTGGGGGAGTGGGGTTACTGAATTACAGTGTGGGGGAGCTGGGTTAAGTTCAGTAGAGATACAGTCAGTAACACAGGGTGCTGGGGGAGAGGGTTACTGAGTGACAGTGTGAGGTAGCTGGATTAACATCAGTAGAGATACAGTCAGTAACACAGGGCGTTGGGGGAGAGGGTTTACTGAGTGACAGTGTGAGGGAGCTGGATTAACATCAGTAGAGATACAGTCAGTAACACAGGGTGCTGGGGGAGAGGGGTTACTGAGTGACAGTGTGAGGGAGCTGGATTAACATCAGTAGAGATACAGTCAGTAACACAGGGCGCTGGGGGAGAGGGTTACTGAGTGACAGTGTGAGGGAGCTGGAGTAACATCAGTAGAGATACAGTCAGTAACACAGGACGCTGGGGGAGAGGGGTTACTGAGTGACAGTGTGGGGGAGCTGGGTTAACATCAGTAGAGATACAGTCAGTATCACAGGGCGCTGGGGGAGAGGGGTTACTGAGTGACAGTGTGGGGGAGCTGGGTTAACATCAGTAGAGATACAGTCAGTATCACAGGGCGCTGGGGTTGAGGGGTTACTGAGTGACAGTGTGAGGGAGCTGGATTAACATCAGTAGAGATACAGTCAGTGACACAGGGCGCTGGGGAGAGGGTTACTGAGTGACAGTGTGAGGGAGCTTGATTAACATCAGTAGAGATACAGTCAGTAACACAGGGTGCTGGGGGAGAGGGTTACTGAGTGACAGTGTGAGGGAGCTGGATTAACATCAGTAGAGATACAGTCAGTAACACAGGGCGCTGGGGGAGAGGGTTACTGAGTGACAGTGTGAGGGAGCTGGATTAACATCAGTAGAGATACAGTCAGTAACACAGGGCGCTGGGGGAGAGGGTTACTGAGTGACAGTGTGAGCGAGCTGGATTAACATCAGTAGAGATACAGTCAGTAACACAGGGCGCTGGGGGAGATATCTGTACACTGACTGGTGTCACTCAGTACCTCTCTCTCAGGGAGATATCTGTGCACTGACTGGTGTCTCTCAGTACCTCTCTCTCAGGGAGATATTTGTACACTGACTGGTGTCTCTGAGTCCCTCTCTCTCTCAGGGAGATATCTGTACACTGACTGGTGTCTCTGAGTCCCTCTCGCTCTCAGGGAGATATCTGTACACTGACTGGTGTCTCTCAGTCCCTCTCCCTCAGGGAGATATCTGCACCTTGACTGGTGTCTCTCAGTCCCTCTCTCCCAGGGAGATATTTGTGCACTGACTGGTATCTCTTTATCCGTCTCCCTCAGGGAAATATCTGCACACTGAGTGGTGTCTCTCAGCCCCACTCCCTCAGGGAGATATCTGTGCACTGACTGTTGTGTCTCAGTACATCTCCCTCAGGGAGATATCTGTACACTGACTGGTGTCTCTCAGTACCTCTCCCTCAGGGAGGTATCTGCACACTGACTGGTGTCTCTCAGTACTTCTCCCTCTGGGAGATATCTGCACACTGACTGGTGTCAGTCAGTACCTCTCCCTCAGGGAGATATCTGTACACTGACTGGTGTCTCTCTGTCCCACTCCCTCGAGGAGATATCTGTACACTGACTGATGTCTCTCAGTCCCTCTCTCTCAGGGAGATATCTGTACACTGACTGGTGTCTATCTTTCCCTCTCCCTCTGGGAGATTTCTGTACACTGACTGGTGTCTCTCAGTACCTCTCCCTCAGGGAGATATCTGTACACTGACTGGTGTCTCTCAGTCCCTCACCCTCAGGGAGATATCTGCACACTGACTGGTGTCTCTCAGTCCCCTCTCTCTCAGGGAGATATCTGTACACTGACTGGTGTCACTCAGTACCTCTCCATCAGGGAGATATCTGTACACTGACTGGTGTCTCTCAGTCCCCTCTCTCTCAGGGAGATATCTTTACACTGACTGGTGTCTCTCAGTACCTCTCCCTCAGGGAGATATCTGTACACTGACTGGTGTCACTCAGTCCCTCCCTCTCAGGGAGATATCTGTACACTGACTGGTGTCTCTCAGTCCCTCTCTCTCAGGGAGATATCTGTACACTGACTGGTGTCACTCAGTCCCCTCTCCCTCAGGGAGATATCTGTACACTGACTGGTGTCTCTCAGTCCCTCTCTCTCAGGGAGATATCTGTACACTGACTGGTGTCTCTCAGTCCCCTCTCCCTCAGGGAGATATCTGTACACTGACTGGTGTCTCTCAGTACCTCTCCCTCAGGGAGATATCTGTACACTGACTGGTGTCTCTCAGTACCTCTCCCTCAGGGAGATATCTGTACACTGACTGGTGTCTCTCAGTCCCTCTCTCTCAGGGAGATATCTGTACACTGAATGGTGTCACTCAGTCCCTCCCCCCCTGGGAGATATCTGTACACTGACTGGTGTCACTCAGTACCTCTCTCTCAGGGAGATATCTGTACACTGACTGGTGTCTCTCAGTCGCTCCCTCTCAGGGAGATATCTGTACTCTGACTGGTGTCTCTCTGTCCCTCTCCCTCAGGGAGATATCTGTACACTGACTGGTGTCACTCAGTACCTCTCCCTCAGGGAGATATCTGTACACAGACTGCTGTCTCTCAGTCCCTCCCTCTCAGGGAGATATCTGTACAATGACTGGTGTCTCTCAGTCCCTCTCTCTCAGGGAGATACCTGTACACTGACTGGTGTCACTCAGTAC
The DNA here is from genome assembly GCF_052327205.1 of Somniosus microcephalus. NCBI lineage: Eukaryota > Metazoa > Chordata > Chondrichthyes > Squaliformes > Somniosidae > Somniosus > Somniosus microcephalus. Next base: position 40,401,985 of record NW_028225185.1, read on the forward strand.
CTCTCTCTCAGGAAGATATCTGTACACTGACTGGTATCTATCAGTCCCTCTCTCTCAGGGAGATACCTGTACACTGACTGGTGTCACTCAGTGCCTCTCTCTCAGGGAGATATCTGTACACTGACTGGTGTCTCTCAGTCCCCTCTCTCTCAGGGAGATATCTGTACACTGACTGGTGTCTCTCAGTCCCTCTCCCTCAGGGAGATATCTGTACACTGACTGGTGTCAATCAGTCCCTCTCTCTCAGGGAGATATCTGTACACTGACTGGTGTCTCTCAGTCCCTCTCTCTCAGGCAGATATCTGTACACTGACTGTTGTCTCTCAGTCCCTCTCTCTCAGGGAGATATCTGTACACTGACTGGTGTCTCTCAGTCCCTCTCCCTCAGGGAGATATCTGTACACTGACTGGTGTCTCTCAGTCCCTCTCCCTCAGGGAGATATCTGTACACTGACTGGTGTCACTCAGTCCCTCTCTCTCAGGGAGATATCTGTACACTGACTGGTGTCTCTCAGTCCCCTCTCTCAGGGAGATATCTGTACATTGACTGGTGTCTCTCAGTCCCCTCTCTCTCAGGGAGATATCTGTACACTGACTGGTGTCTCTCAGTCCCCTCTCTCTCAGTGAGGTATCTGTACACTGACTGGTGTCTCTCAGTCCCTCTCCCTCAGGGAGTTATCTGTACACTGACTGGTGCCTCTCAGTCCCTCTCGCTCAGGGAGATATCTGTACACTGACTGGTGTCACTCAGTACCTCTCCCTCAGGGAGATATCTGTACACTGACTGGTGTCTCTCAGTCCCTCTCCCTCAGGGAGATATCTGTACACTGACTGGTGTCTCTCAGCCCCTCGCCCTCTGGGAGATATCTGTACACTGACTGGTGTCACTCAGTCCCTCTCCCTCAGGGAGATATCTGTACACTGAATGGTGTCACTCAGTCCCCTCTCCCTCAGGGAGATATCTGTACACTGACTGGTGTCTCTCAGTCCCTCGCCCTCAGGGAGATATCTGTACACTGACTGGTGTCACTCAGTCCCTCGCCCTCAGGGAGATATCTGTACACTGATTGGTGTCTCTCAGTCCCTCTCTCTCAGGGAGATATCTGTACACTGACTGGTGTCACTCAGTACCTCCCTCTCAGGGAGATATCTGTACACTGACTGGTGTCTCTCAGTCCCTCTCTCTCAGGGAGATATCTGTACACTGACTGCTGTCTCTCAGTCCCTCTCCCTCAGGGAGATATCTGTACACTGACTGGTGTCTCTCAGTCCCCTCTCTCTCAGTGAGATATCTGTACACTGACTGGTGTCTCTCAGTACCTCTCCCTCAGGGAGACATCTGTACACTGACTGGTGTCTCTCAGTCCCCTCTCTCTCAGGGAGATATCTGTACACTGACTGGTGTCACTCAGTACCTCTCCCTCAGGGAGATATCTGTACACTGACTGGTGTCTCTCAGTCCCCTCCCTCTCAGGGAGATATCTGTACACTGACTTGTGTCACTCCGTCCCCTCTCCCTCAGGGAGAAATCTGTACACTGACTGGTGTCACTCTGTCCCTCTCCCTCAGGGAGATATCTGTACACTGACTGGTGTCACTCTGTCCCTCTCCCTCAGGGAGATATCTGTACACTGACTGGTGTCTCTCAGTCCCCTCTCCCTCAGGGAGATATCTGTACACTGACTGGTGTAACTCAGTACCTCTCCCTCTGGGAGATATCTGTACACTGACTGGTGTCTCTCAGTCCCCTCTCTCTCAGGGAGATATCTGTACACTGACTGGTGTCTCTCAGTCCCCTCTCTCTCAGTGAGATATCTGTACACTGAATGGTGTCACTCAGTCCCCTCTCCCTCAGGGAGATATCTGTACACTGACTGGTGTCTCTCAGTCCCTCGCCCTCAGGGAGATATCTGTACACTGATTGGTGTCTCTCAGTCCCTCTCTCTCAGGGAGATATCTGTACACTGACTGGTGTCACTCAGTACCTCCCTCTCAGGGAGATATCTGTACACTGACTGGTGTCTCTCAGTCCCTCTCTCTCAGGGAGATATCTGTACACTGACTGGTGTCTCTCAGTCCCCTCTCCCTCAGGGAGATATCTGTACACTGACTGCTGTCTCTCAGTCCCTCTCCCTCAGGGAGATACCTGTACACTGACTGGTGTCTCTCAGTACCTCTCCCTCAGGGAGACATCTGTACACTGACTGGTGTCTCTCAGTCCCCTCTCTCTCAGGGAGATATCTGTACACTGACTGGTGTCACTCAGTACCTCTCTCTCAGGGAGATATCTGTACACTGACTGGTGTCTCTCAGTCGCTCCCTCTCAGGGAGATATCTGTACTCTGACTGGTGTCTCTCTGTCCCTCTCCCTCAGGGAGATATCTGTACACTGACTGGTGTCACTCAGTACCTCTCCCTCAGGGAGATATCTGTACACAGACTGCTGTCTCTCAGTCCCTCCCTCTCAGGGAGATATCTGTACAATGACTGGTGTCTCTCAGTCCCTCTCTCTCAGGGAGATACCTGTACACTGACTGGTGTCACTCAGTACCTCTCTCTCAGGAAGATATCTGTACACTGACTGGTATCTATCAGTCCCTCTCTCTCAGGGAGATACCTGTACACTGACTGGTGTCACTCAGTGCCTCTCTCTCAGGGAGATATCTGTACACTGACTGGTGTCTCTCAGTCCCCTCTCTCTCAGGGAGATATCTGTACACTGACTGGTGTCTCTCAGTCCCTCTCCCTCAGGGAGATATCTGTACACTGACTGGTGTCACTCAGTCCCTCTCTCTCAGGGAGATATCTGTACACTGACTGGTGTCTCTCAGTCCCTCTCTCTCAGGCAGATATCTGTACACTGACTGTTGTCTCTCAGTCCCTCTCTCTCAGGGAGATATCTGTACACTGACTGGTGTCTCTCAGTCCCTCTCCCTCAGGGAGATATCTGTACACTGACTGGTGTCTCTCAGTCCCTCTCCCTCAGGGAGATATCTGTACACTGACTGGTGTCACTCAGTCCCTCTCTCTCAGGGAGATATCTGTACACTGACTGGTGTCTCTCAGTCCCCTCTCTCAGGGAGATATCTGTACATTGACTGGTGTCTCTCAGTCCCCTCTCTCTCAGGGAGATATCTGTACACTGACTGGTGTCTCTCAGTCCCCTCTCTCTCAGTGAGGTATCTGTACACTGACTGGTGTCTCTCAGTCCCTCTCCCTCAGGGAGTTATCTGTACACTGACTGGTGCCTCTCAGTCCCTCTCGCTCAGGGAGATATCTGTACACTGACTGGTGTCACTCAGTACCTCTCCCTCAGGGAGATATCTGTACACTGACTGGTGTCTCTCAGTCCCTCTCCCTCAGGGAGATATCTGTACACTGACTGGTGTCTCTCAGCCCCTCGCCCTCTGGGAGATATCTGTACACTGACTGGTGTCACTCAGTCCCTCTCCCTCAGGGAGATATCTGTACACTGAATGGTGTCACTCAGTCCCCTCTCCCTCAGGGAGATATCTGTACACTGACTGGTGTCTCTCAGTCCCTCGCCCTCAGGGAGATATCTGTACACTGACTGGTGTCACTCAGTCCCTCGCCCTCAGGGAGATATCTGTACACTGATTGGTGTCTCTCAGTCCCTCTCTCTCAGGGAGATATCTGTACACTGACTGGTGTCACTCAGTACCTCCCTCTCAGGGAGATATCTGTACACTGACTGGTGTCTCTCAGTCCCTCTCTCTCAGGGAGATATCTGTACACTGACTGGTGTCTCTCAGTCCCCTCTCCCTCAGGGAGATATCTGTACACTGACTGCTGTCTCTCAGTCCCTCTCCCTCAGGGAGATACCTGTACACTGACTGGTGTCTCTCAGTACCTCTCCCTCAGGGAGACATCTGTACACTGACTGGTGTCTCTCAGTCCCCTCTCTCTCAGGGAGATATCTGTACACTGACTGGTGTCACTCAGTACCTCTCCCTCAGGGAGATATCTGTACACTGACTGGTGTCTCTCAGTCCCTCTCTCTCAGGGAGATATCTGTACACTGACTGGTGTCACTCCGTCCCCTCTCCCTCAGGGAGAAATCTGTACACTGACTGGTGTCACTCTGTCCCTCTCCCTCAGGGAGATATCTGTACACTGACTGGTGTCTCTCTGTCCCTCTCCCTCAGGGAGATATCTGTACACTGACTGGTGTCTCTCAGTCCCCTCTCTCTCAGGGAGATATCTGTACACTGACTTGTGTCACTCCGTCCCCTCTCCCTCAGGGAGAAATCTGTACACTGACTGGTGTCACTCTGTCCCTCTCCCTCAGGGAGATATCTGTACACTGACTGGTGTCTCTCAGTCCCCTCTCCCTCAGGGAGATATCTGTACACTGACTGGTGTCTCTCAGTCCCCTCTCTCTCAGGGAGATATCTGTACACTGACTGGTGTAACTCAGTACCTCTCCCTCTGGGAGATATCTGTACACTGACTGGTGTCTCTCAGTCCCCTCTCTCTCAGGGAGATATCTGTACACTGACTGGTGTCTCTCAGTCCCTCTCTCTCTGGGAGATATCTGTACACTGACTGGTGTCTCTCAGTCCCCTCTCTCTCAGTGAGATATCTGTACACTGAATGGTGTCTCTCAGTCCCCTCTCCCTCAGGGAGATATCTGTACACTGACTGGTGTCTCTCAGTCCCTCTCTCTCAGGGAGATATCTGTACACTGACTGGTGTCTCTCAGTCCCCTCTCTCTCAGTGAGATATCTGTACACTGAATGGTGTCACTCAGTCCCCTCTCCCTCAGGGTGATATCTGTACACTGACTGGTGTCTCTCAGTCCCCTCTCTCTCAGTGAGATATCTGTACACTGACTGGTGTCACTCAGTCCCTCTCTCTCAGGGAGATATCTGTACACTGACTGGTGTCTCTCAGTCCCCTCTCTCTCAGTGAGATATCTGTACACTGAATGGTGTCACTCAGTCCCCTCTCCCTCAGGGAGATATCTGTACACTGACTGGTGTCTCTCAGTCCCTCGCCCTCAGGGAGATATCTGTACACTGATTGGTGTCTCTCAGTCCCTCTCTCTCAGGGAGATATCTGTACACTGACTGGTGTCACTCAGTACCTCCCTCTCAGGGAGATATCTGTACACTGACTGGTGTCTCTCAGTCCCTCTCTCTCAGGGAGATATCTGTACACTGACTGGTGTCTCTCAGTCCCCTCTCCCTCAGGGAGATATCTGTACACTGACTGCTGTCTCTCAGTCCCTCTCCCTCAGGGAGATACCTGTACACTGACTGGTGTCTCTCAGTACCTCTCCCTCAGGGAGACATCTGTACACTGACTGGTGTCTCTCAGTCCCCTCTCTCTCAGGGAGATATCTGTACACTGACTGGTGTCTCTCAGTCCCCTCTCTCTCAGTGAGATATCTGTACACTGACTGGTGTCTCTCAGTCCCCTCTCTCTCAGGGAGATATCTGTACACTGACTGGTGTCACTCAGTACCTCTCCCTCAGGGAGATATCTGTACACTGACTTGTGTCACTCCGTCCCCTCTCCCTCAGGGAGAAATCTGTACACTGACTGGTGTCACTCTGTCCCTCTCCCTCAGGGAGATATCTGTACACTGACTGGTGTCACTCAGTACCTCTCCCTCAGGGAGATATCTGTACACTGACTGGTGTCTCTCAGTCCCCTCTCCCTCTGGGAGATATCTGTACACTGACTGGTGTCTCTCAGTCCCCTCTCTCTCAGGGAGATATCTGTACACTGACTGGTGTCTCTCAGTCCCCTCTCTCTCAGTGAGATATCTGTACACTGACTGGTGTCTCTCAGTCCCTCTCTCTCAGGGAGATATCTGTACACTGACTGGTGTCACTCAGTCCCTCTCTCTCAGGGAGATATCTGTACACTGACTGGTGTCTCTCAGTCCCCTCTCTCTCAGTGAGATATCTGTACACTGACTGGTGTCTCTCATTCCCTGTCTCTCAGGGAGATATCTGTACACTGACTGGTGTCTCTCAGTCCCTCTCTCTCAGGGAGATATCTGTACACTGACTGGTGTCTCTCAGTCCCCTCTCTCTCAGTGAGATATCTGTGCACTGACTGGTGTCTCTCATTCCCTGTCTCTCAGGGAGATATCTGTACACTGACTGGTGTCTCTCAGTCCCCTCTCTCTCAGTGAGATATCTGTACACTGACTGGTGTCTCTCATTCCCTGTCTCTCAGGGAGATATCTGTACACTGACTGGTGTCTCTCAGTCCCCTCTCTCTCAGGGAGATATCTGTACACTGACTGGTGCCTCTCAGTCCCCACTCCCTCAGGGAGATATCTGTACACTGACTGATGTCTCTCAGTCCCCTCTCTCTCAGGGAGATATCTGTACACTGGCTGGTGTTTCTCAGTCCCTCTCTCTCTGGGAGATATCTGTACACTGACTGGTGTCTCTCAGTCCCTCTCTCTCTGGGAGATATCTGTACACTGACTGGTGTCTCTCAGTCCCTCTCTCTCAGGGAGATATCTGTACACTGACTGGTGTCTCTCAGTCCCTCTCCCTCAGGGAGATATCTGTACACTGACTGGTGTCTCTCAGTCCCTCTCTCTCAGGGTGATATGTGTACACTGACTGGTGTCTCTCAGTCCCCTCTCCCTCAGGGAGATATCTGTACACTGACTGGTGTCTCTCAGTCCACTCTCCCTCAGGGAGATATCTGTACACTGACTGGTGTCTCTCAGTCCCCTCTCTCTCAGGGAGATATCTGTACACTGACTGGTGTCTCTCAGTCCCCTCTCCCTCAGGGAGATATCTGTACACTGACTGGTGTCTCTCAGTCCACTCTCCCTCAGGGAGATATCTGTACACTGACTGGTGTCTCTCAGTCCCCTCTCTCTCAGGGAGATATCTGTACACTGACTGGTGTCTCTCAGTCCCTCTCCCTCAGGGAGATATCTGTACACTGACTGGTGTCTCTCAGTACCTCTCCCTCAGGGAGATATCTGTACACTGACTGGTGTCTCTCAGTACCTATCCCTCAGGGAGATATCTGTACACTGACTGGTGTCTCTCAGTCCCTCTCTCTCAGGGAGATATCTGTACACTGACTGGTGTCACTCAGTCCCTCTCCCCCTGGGAGATATCTGTACACTGACTGGTGTCACTCAGTACCTCTCTCTCAGGGAGATATCTGTACACTGACTGGTGTCTCTCAGTCGCTCCCTCTCAGGGAGATATCTGTACACTGACTGGTGTCTCTCTGTCCCTCTCCCTCAGGGAGATATCTGTACACTGACTGGTGTCACTCAGTACCTCTCCCTCAGGGAGATATCTGTACACTGACTGGTGTCTCTCAGTCCCTCTCCCTCAGGGAGATATCTGTACACTGACTGGTGTCACTCAGTCCCTCTCTCTCAGGGAGATGTCTGTACACTGACTGGTGTCACTCAGTCCCTCTCTCTAAGGGAGATATCTGTACACTGACTGGTGTCACTCAGTCCCTCTCTCTCAGGGAGATATCTGTACACTGACTGGTGTCTCTCAGTCCCCTCTCTCTCAGTGAGATATCTGCACACTGACTGGTGTCTCTCAATCCCGTCTCTCTCAGGGAGATATCTGTACACTGACTGGTGTCTCTCAGTCCCTCTCTCTCAGGGAGATATCTGTACACTGACTGGTGTCTCTCAGTCCCTCTCTCTCAGGGAGATATCAGTACACTGACTGGTGTCTCTCAGTCCCCTCTCTCTCAGGGAGATATCTGTACACTGACTGGTGTCTCTCAGTCCCCTCTCTCTCAGTGAGGTATCTGTACACTGACTGGTGTCTCTCAGTCCCTCTCCCTCAGGGAGTTATCTGTACACTGACTGGTGTCTCTCAGTCCCCTCTCCCTCAGGGAGATACCTGTACACTGACTGGTGTCTCTCAGTACCTCTCCCTCAGGGAGACATCTGTACACTGACTGGTGTCTCTCAGTCCCCTCTCTCTCAGGGAGATATCTGTACACTGACTGGTGTCACTCAGTACCTCTCTCTCAGGGAGATATCTGTACACTGACTGGTGTCTCTCAGTCGCTCCCTCTCAGGGAGATATCTGTACTCTGACTGGTGTCTCTCTGTCCCTCTCCCTCAGGGAGATATCTGTACACTGACTGGTGTCACTCAGTACCTCTCCCTCAGGGAGATATCTGTACACAGACTGCTGTCTCTCAGTCCCTCCCTCTCAGGGAGATATCTGTACAATGACTGGTGTCTCTCAGTCCCTCTCTCTCAGGGAGATACCTGTACACTGACTGGTGTCACTCAGTACCTCTCTCTCAGGAAGATATCTGTACACTGACTGGTATCTATCAGTCCCTCTCTCTCAGGGAGATACCTGTACACTGACTGGTGTCACTCAGTGCCTCTCTCTCAGGGAGATATCTGTACACTGACTGGTGTCTCTCAGTCCCCTCTCTCTCAGGGAGATATCTGTACACTGACTGGTGTCTCTCAGTCCCTCTCCCTCAGGGAGATATCTGTACACTGACTGGTGTCACTCAGTCCCTCTCTCTCAGGGAGATATCTGTACACTGACTGGTGTCTCTCAGTCCCTCTCTCTCAGGCAGATATCTGTACACTGACTGTTGTCTCTCAGTCCCTCTCTCTCAGGGAGATATCTGTACACTGACTGGTGTCTCTCAGTCCCTCTCCCTCAGGGAGATATCTGTACACTGACTGGTGTCTCTCAGTCCCTCTCCCTCAGGGAGATATCTGTACACTGACTGGTGTCACTCAGTCCCTCTCTCTCAGGGAGATATCTGTACACTGACTGGTGTCTCTCAGTCCCCTCTCTCAGGGAGATATCTGTACATTGACTGGTGTCTCTCAGTCCCCTCTCTCTCAGGGAGATATCTGTACACTGACTGGTGTCTCTCAGTCCCCTCTCTCTCAGTGAGGTATCTGTACACTGACTGGTGTCTCTCAGTCCCTCTCCCTCAGGGAGTTATCTGTACACTGACTGGTGCCTCTCAGTCCCTCTCGCTCAGGGAGATATCTGTACACTGACTGGTGTCACTCAGTACCTCTCCCTCAGGGAGATATCTGTACACTGACTGGTGTCTCTCAGTCCCTCTCCCTCAGGGAGATATCTGTACACTGACTGGTGTCTCTCAGCCCCTCGCCCTCTGGGAGATATCTGTACACTGACTGGTGTCACTCAGTCCCTCTCCCTCAGGGAGATATCTGTACACTGAATGGTGTCACTCAGTCCCCTCTCCCTCAGGGAGATATCTGTACACTGACTGGTGTCTCTCAGTCCCTCGCCCTCAGGGAGATATCTGTACACTGACTGGTGTCACTCAGTCCCTCGCCCTCAGGGAGATATCTGTACACTGATTGGTGTCTCTCAGTCCCTCTCTCTCAGGGAGATATCTGTACACTGACTGGTGTCACTCAGTACCTCCCTCTCAGGGAGATATCTGTACACTGACTGGTGTCTCTCAGTCCCTCTCTCTCAGGGAGATATCTGTACACTGACTGGTGTCTCTCAGTCCCCTCTCCCTCAGGGAGATATCTGTACACTGACTGCTGTCTCTCAGTCCCTCTCCCTCAGGGAGATACCTGTACACTGACTGGTGTCTCTCAGTACCTCTCCCTCAGGGAGACATCTGTACACTGACTGGTGTCTCTCAGTCCCCTCTCTCTCAGGGAGATATCTGTACACTGACTGGTGTCACTCAGTACCTCTCCCTCAGGGAGATATCTGTACACTGACTGGTGTCTCTCAGTCCCTCTCTCTCAGGGAGATATCTGTACACTGACTGGTGTCACTCCGTCCCCTCTCCCTCAGGGAGAAATCTGTACACTGACTGGTGTCACTCTGTCCCTCTCCCTCAGGGAGATATCTGTACACTGACTGGTGTCTCTCTGTCCCTCTCCCTCAGGGAGATATCTGTACACTGACTGGTGTCTCTCAGTCCCCTCTCTCTCAGGGAGATATCTGTACACTGACTTGTGTCACTCCGTCCCCTCTCCCTCAGGGAGAAATCTGTACACTGACTGGTGTCACTCTGTCCCTCTCCCTCAGGGAGATATCTGTACACTGACTGGTGTCTCTCAGTCCCCTCTCCCTCAGGGAGATATCTGTACACTGACTGGTGTCTCTCAGTCCCCTCTCTCTCAGGGAGATATCTGTACACTGACTGGTGTAACTCAGTACCTCTCCCTCTGGGAGATATCTGTACACTGACTGGTGTCTCTCAGTCCCCTCTCTCTCAGGGAGATATCTGTACACTGACTGGTGTCTCTCAGTCCCTCTCTCTCTGGGAGATATCTGTACACTGACTGGTGTCTCTCAGTCCCCTCTCTCTCAGTGAGATATCTGTACACTGAATGGTGTCTCTCAGTCCCCTCTCCCTCAGGGAGATATCTGTACACTGACTGGTGTCTCTCAGTCCCTCTCTCTCAGGGAGATATCTGTACACTGACTGGTGTCTCTCAGTCCCCTCTCTCTCAGTGAGATATCTGTACACTGAATGGTGTCACTCAGTCCCCTCTCCCTCAGGGTGATATCTGTACACTGACTGGTGTCTCTCAGTCCCCTCTCTCTCAGTGAGATATCTGTACACTGACTGGTGTCACTCAGTCCCTCTCTCTCAGGGAGATATCTGTACACTGACTGGTGTCTCTCAGTCCCCTCTCTCTCAGTGAGATATCTGTACACTGAATGGTGTCACTCAGTCCCCTCTCCCTCAGGGAGATATCTGTACACTGACTGGTGTCTCTCAGTCCCTCGCCCTCAGGGAGATATCTGTACACTGATTGGTGTCTCTCAGTCCCTCTCTCTCAGGGAGATATCTGTGCACTGACTGGTGTCACTCAGTACCTCCCTCTCAGGGAGATATCTGTACACTGACTGGTGTCTCTCAGTCCCTCTCTCTCAGGGAGATATCTGTACACTGACTGGTGTCTCTCAGTCCCCTCTCCCTCAGGGAGATATCTGTACACTGACTGCTGTCTCTCAGTCCCTCTCCCTCAGGGAGATACCTGTACACTGACTGGTGTCTCTCAGTACCTCTCCCTCAGGGAGACATCTGTACACTGACTGGTGTCTCTCAGTCCCCTCTCTCTCAGGGAGATATCTGTACACTGACTGGTGTCTCTCAGTCCCCTCTCTCTCAGTGAGATATCTGTACACTGACTGGTGTCTCTCAGTCCCCTCTCTCTCAGGGAGATATCTGTACACTGACTGGTGTCACTCAGTACCTCTCCCTCAGGGAGATATCTGTACACTGACTTGTGTCACTCCGTCCCCTCTCCCTCAGGGAGAAATCTGTACACTGACTGGTGTCACTCTGTCCCTCTCCCTCAGGGAGATATCTGTACACTGACTGGTGTCACTCAGTACCTCTCCCTCAGGGAGATATCTGTACACTGACTGGTGTCTCTCAGTCCCCTCTCCCTCTGGGAGATATCTGTACACTGACTGGTGTCTCTCAGTCCCCTCTCTCTCAGGGAGATATCTGTACACTGACTGGTGTCTCTCAGTCCCCTCTCTCTCAGTGAGATATCTGTACACTGACTGGTGTCTCTCAGTCCCTCTCTCTCAGGGAGATATCTGTACACTGACTGGTGTCACTCAGTCCCTCTCTCTCAGGGAGATATCTGTACACTGACTGGTGTCTCTCAGTCCCCTCTCTCTCAGTGAGATATCTGTACACTGACTGGTGTCTCTCATTCCCTGTCTCTCAGGGAGATATCTGTACACTGACTGGTGTCTCTCAGTCCCTCTCTCTCAGGGAGATATCTGTACACTGACTGGTGTCTCTCAGTCCCCTCTCTCTCAGTGAGATATCTGTGCACTGACTGGTGTCTCTCATTCCCTGTCTCTCAGGGAGATATCTGTACACTGACTGGTGTCTCTCAGTCCCCTCTCTCTCAGTGAGATATCTGTACACTGACTGGTGTCTCTCATTCCCTGTCTCTCAGGGAGATATCTGTACACTGACTGGTGTCTCTCAGTCCCCTCTCTCTCAGGGAGATATCTGTACACTGACTGGTGCCTCTCAGTCCCCACTCCCTCAGGGAGATATCTGTACACTGACTGATGTCTCTCAGTCCCCTCTCTCTCAGGGAGATATCTGTACACTGGCTGGTGTTTCTCAGTCCCTCTCTCTCTGGGAGATATCTGTACACTGACTGGTGTCTCTCAGTCCCTCTCTCTCTGGGAGATATCTGTACACTGACTGGTGTCTCTCAGTCCCTCTCTCTCAGGGAGATATCTGTACACTGACTGGTGTCTCTCAGTCCCTCTCCCTCAGGGAGATATCTGTACACTGACTGGTGTCTCTCAGTCCCTCTCTCTCAGGGTGATATGTGTACACTGACTGGTGTCTCTCAGTCCCCTCTCCCTCAGGGAGATATCTGTACACTGACTGGTGTCTCTCAGTCCACTCTCCCTCAGGGAGATATCTGTACACTGACTGGTGTCTCTCAGTCCCCTCTCTCTCAGGGAGATATCTGTACACTGACTGGTGTCTCTCAGTCCCCTCTCCCTCAGGGAGATATCTGTACACTGACTGGTGTCTCTCAGTCCACTCTCCCTCAGGGAGATATCTGTACACTGACTGGTGTCTCTCAGTCCCCTCTCTCTCAGGGAGATATCTGTACACTGACTGGTGTCTCTCAGTCCCTCTCCCTCAGGGAGATATCTGTACACTGACTGGTGTCTCTCAGTACCTCTCCCTCAGGGAGATATCTGTACACTGACTGGTGTCTCTCAGTACCTATCCCTCAGGGAGATATCTGTACACTGACTGGTGTCTCTCAGTCCCTCTCTCTCAGGGAGATATCTGTACACTGACTGGTGTCACTCAGTCCCTCTCCCCCTGGGAGATATCTGTACACTGACTGGTGTCACTCAGTACCTCTCTCTCAGGGAGATATCTGTACACTGACTGGTGTCTCTCAGTCGCTCCCTCTCAGGGAGATATCTGTACACTGACTGGTGTCTCTCTGTCCCTCTCCCTCAGGGAGATATCTGTACACTGACTGGTGTCACTCAGTACCTCTCCCTCAGGGAGATATCTGTACACTGACTGGTGTCTCTCAGTCCCTCTCCCTCAGGGAGATATCTGTACACTGACTGGTGTCACTCAGTCCCTCTCTCTCAGGGAGATGTCTGTACACTGACTGGTGTCACTCAGTCCCTCTCTCTAAGGGAGATATCTGTACACTGACTGGTGTCACTCAGTCCCTCTCTCTCAGGGAGATATCTGTACACTGACTGGTGTCTCTCAGTCCCCTCTCTCTCAGTGAGGTATCTGTACACTGACTGGTGTCTCTCAGTCCCTCTCCCTCAGGGAGTTATCTGTACACTGACTGGTGTCTCTCAGTCCCTCTCGCTCAGGGAGATATCTGTACACTGACTGGTGTCACTCAGTACCTCTCCCTCAGGGGAGATATCTGTACACTGACTGGTGTCTCTCAGTCCCTCTCCCTCAGGGAGATATCTGTACACTGACTGGTGTCTCTCACTCCCTCGCCCTCTGGGAGATATCTGTACACTGACTGGTGTCACTCAGTCCCTCTCCCTCAGGGAGATATCTGTACACTGAATGGTGTCACTCAGTCCCCTCTCCCTCAGGGAGATATCTGTACACTGACTGGTGTCTCTCAGTCCCTCGCCCTCAGGGAGATATCTGTTCACTGATTGGTGTCTCTCAGTCCCTCTCTCTCAGGGAGATATCCGTACACTGACTGGTGTCACTCAGTACCTCTCTCTCAGGGACATATCTATACACTGACTGGTGTCTCTCAGTCCCTCTCAGGGAGATATCTGTACACTGACTGGTGTCTCTCAGTCCCTCTCTCTCAGGGAGATATCTGTACACTGACTGGTGTCTCTCAGTCCCCTCTCTCTCAGGGAGATATCTGCACTCTGACTGGTGTCACTCAGTACCTCTCCCTCAGGGAGATATCTGTACACTGACTGGTGTCTCTCAGTCCCTCTCCCTCAGGGAGATACCTGTACACTGACTGGTGTCACTCAGTCCCCTCTCCCTCAGGGAGATATCTGTACACTGACTGGTGTCACTCAGTACCTCTCCCTCAGGGAGATATCTGTACACTGACTGGTGTCTCTCAGTCCCCTCTCTCTCAGGGAGATATCTGTACACTGACTGGTGTCACTCAGTCCCTCTCCCTCAGGGAGATATCTGTACACTGACTGGTGTCTCTCAGTCCCCTCTCTCTCAGGGAGATATCTGTACACTGACTGGTGTCACTCAGTCCCTCTCCCTCAGGGAGATATCTGTACACTGACTGGTGTCTCTCAGTACCTCTCCCTCAGGGAGATATCTGTACACTGACTGGTTTCACTCAGTACCTCTCCCTCAGGGAGATATCTGTACACTGACTTGTGTCACTCCGTCCCCTCTCCCTCAGGGAGAAATCTGTACACTGACTGGTGTCACTCTGTCCCTCTCCCTCAGGGAGATATCTGTACACTGACTGGTGTCACTCAATACCTCTCCCTCTGGGAGATATCTGTACACTGACTGGTGTCTCTCAGTCCCCTCTCTCTCAGGGAGATATCTGTACACTGACTGGTGTCTCTCAGTCCCCTCTCTCTCAGTGAGATATCTGTACACTGACTGGTGTCTCTCAGCCCCTCTCTCTCAGGGAGATATCTGTACACTGACTGGTGTCACTCAGTCCCTCTCTCTCAGGGAGATATCTGTACACTGACTGGTGTCTCTCAGTCCCCTCTCTCTCAGTGAGATATCTGTACACTGACTGGTGTCTCTCATTCCCTGTCTCTCAGGGAGATATCTGTACACTGACTGGTGTCTCTCAGTCCCTCTCTCTCTGGGAGATATCTGTACACTGACTGGTGTCTCTCAGTCCCCTCTCTCTCAGTGAGATATCTGTACACTGACTGGTGTCTCTCATTCCCTGCCTCTCAGGGAGATATCTGTACACTGACTGGTGTCTCACAGTCCCCTCTCTCTCAGGGAGATATCTGTACACTGACTGGTGTTTCTCAGTCCCTCTCGCTCAGGGAGATATCTGTACACTGACTGGTGTCTCTCAGTCCCCTCTCTCTCATTGAGATATCTGTACACTGACTGGTGTCTCTCATTCCCTGTCTCTCAGGGAGATATCTGTACACTGACTGGTGTCTCTCAGTCCCCTCTCTCTCAGGGAGATATCTGTACACTGACTGGTGCCTCTCAGTCCCCACTCCCTCAGGGAGATATCTGTACACTGACTGGTGTCTCTCAGTCCCCTCTCTCTCAGGGAGATATCTGTACACTGGCTGGTGTTTCTCAGTCCCTCTCTCTCTGGGAGATATCTGTACACTGACTGGTGTCTCTCAGTCCCTCTCTCTCTGGGAGATATCTGTACACTGACTGGTGTCTCTCAGTCCCTCTCTCTCAGGGAGATATCTGTACACTGACTGGTGTCTCTCAGTCCCTCTCTCTCAGGGTGATATCTGTACACTGACTGGTGTCTCTCAGTCCCCTCTCCCTCAGGGAGATATCTGTACACTGACTGGTGTCTCTCAGTCCACTCTCCCTCAGGGAGATATCTGTACACTGACTGGTGTCTCTCAGTCCCCTCTCTCTCAGGGAGATATCTGTACACTGACTGGTGTCTCTCAGTCCCTCTCCCTCAGGGAGATATCTGTACACTGACTGGTGTCTCTCAGCCCCTCGCCCTCTGGGAGATATCTGTACACTGACTGGTGTCTCTCAGTCCCCTCTCTCTCAGGGAGATATCTGTACACTGACTGGTGTCTCTCAGTCCCCTCTCTCTCAGTGAGATATCTGTACACTGACTGGTGTCTCTCAGTCCCTCTCCCTCAGGGAGATATCTGTACACTGACTGGTGTCTCTTAGAAAGTACCGAAAGCATCCCGAGACAATGCTGGCCGGGATCCAGGGCTCCGTATCTCAGCAAATGTTGTTCCTTTTGGGATCGGCTGTGTTTCCTGTACGAGGACACCCATATCTCTCAGTCCCCTCTCTCTCAGGGAGATATCTGTACACTGACTGGTGTCTCTCAGTCCCTCTCTCTCTGGGAGATATCTGTACACTGACTGGTGTCTCTCAGTCCCCTCTCTCTCAGGGAGATATCTGTACACTGACTGGTGTCTCTCAGTCCCCTTTCTCTCAGGGAGATATCTGTACACTGACTGGTGTCACTATGTCCCTCTCCCTCAGGGAGATATCTGTACACTGAATGGTGTCTCTCAGTCCCCTCTCTCTCTGGGAGATATCTGTACACTGACTGGTGTCTCTCAGTCCCCTCTCCCTCAGGGAGATATCTGTACACTGACTGGTGTCTCTCAGTCCCCTCTCTCTCAGGGAGATATCTGTACACTGACTGGTGTCTCTCAGTCCCTCTCTCTCAGGGAGATATCTGTACACTGACTGGTGTCTCTCAGTCCCCTCAGGGAAATATCTGTACACTGACTGGTGTCACTCTGTCCCTCTCTCTCTGGGAGATATCTGTACACTGACTGTTGTCTCTCAGTCCCTCTCTCTCTCAGGGAGATATCTGTACACTGACTGGTGTCTCTCAGTCCCTCTCTCTCTGGGAGATATCTGTACACTGACTGGTGTCTCTCAGTCCCCTCTCCCTCAGGGAGATATCTGTACACTGACTGGTGTCTCTCAGTCCCCTCTCTCTCAGGGAGATATCTGTACACTGACTGGTGTCTCTCAGTCCCTCTCTCTCAGGGAGATATCTGTACACTGACTGGTGTCTCTCAGTCCCCTCAGGGAAATATCTGTACACTGACTGGTGTCACTCTGTCCCTCTCTCTCAGGGAGATATCTGTACACTGACTGGTGTCACTCTGTCCCTCTCTCTCAGGGAGATATCTGTACACTGACTGGTGTCCCTCAGTCCCTCTCTCTCAGGGAGATATCTGTACACTGACTGGTGTCACTCTGTCCCTCTCTCTCTGGGAGATATCTCTACACTGACTGGTGTCTCTCAGAAAGTACCGAAAGCATCCCGAGACAATGCTGGCCGGGATCCAGGGCTCTGTATCTCAGCAAATGTTGTTCCATTTGGGATCGGCTGTGTTTCCTGTCCGAGGACACCCATATCTCTCGGAACACCAACATTTAATGGTTTCTCAGCGTTTAGAAATATATTTTTTCTATTCTTCCTACCAAAGTGAATAACTTCACATTTCTCCACATTATACTTCATTTGCTACCTTATTGCCCACTCACTTAACCTGTCTATAGCCCTTCGCAGCCTCTTTGTGGGCTCCTCACAGCTAACTGTCCCACGCAGCTTTATATCGTCAGGAAACTTGGTTACATTGAGGGAGAGGCAGAGGCTGAGAGACAGAGGGCGAGAGGCAGAGGGCGAGAGGGAGAGGGCGAGAGGCAGAGGGCGAGAGGCAGAGGGCGAGAGGCAGAGGGCGAGAGGCAGAGGGCGAGATGCAGAGGGCGAGAGGCAGAGGGCGAGATGCAGAGGGCGAGAGGCAGAGGGCGAGAGGCAGAGGGAGAGAGGCAGAGGGCGAGATGCAGAGGGCGAGAGGCAGAGGGCGAGAGGCAGAGGGCGAGATGCAGAGGGCGAGAGGCAGAGGGCGCGAGGCAGAGGGCGAGCGGCAGAGGGCGAGAAGGAGAGGCAGAGAGGCAGAGGGCGAGAGGCAGAGGGTGAGAGGCAGAGGGCGAGAGGCAGAGGGCGAGATGCAGAGGGCGAGAGGCAGAGGGCGAGAGGCAGAGGGCGAGAGGCAGAGGGAGAGAGGCAGAGGGCGAGAGGCAGAGGGCGAGAGGCAGAGGGCGAGAGGCAGAGGGCGAGATGCAGAGGGCGAGAGGCAGAGGGCGAGAGGCAGAGGGAGAGAGGCAGAGGGCGAGATGCAGAGGGCGAGAGGCAGAGGGCGAGAGGCAGAGGGTGAGATGCAGAGGGCGAGAGGCAGAGGGCGAGAGGCAGAGGGCGAGCGGCAGAGGGAGAGAGGCAGAGGGCGAGAGGGAGAGGGAGAGAGGGCGAGAGGCAGATGGCGAGAGGCAGAGGGCGAGAGGCAGAGGGCGAGAGGCAGAGGGCGAGAGGCAGAGGGCGAGAGGCAGAGGGCGAGAGGGAGAGGGAGAGAGGGCGAGAGGCAGATGGCGAGAGGCAGAGGGAGAGAGGCAGAGGGCGAGAGGCAGAGGGCGAGGAGCATGGGGCGAGAGGCAGAGGGAGAGAGGCAGAGGGCGAGAGGCATGGGGCGAGAGGCAGAGGGCGAGAGGCAGAGGGCGAGAGGCAGAGGGTGAGAGGCAGAGGGTGAGAGGCAGGGGGCGAGAGGCAGAGGGCGAGAGGGAGAGGGCGAGGGGCATGGGGCGAGGGGCATGGGGCGAGAGGCAGAGGGCGAGAGGCAGAGGGTGAGAGGCAGAGGGTGAGAGGCAGGGGGCGAGAGGGAGAGGGCGAGAGCCAGAGGGCGAGAGGCAGAGGGCGAGATGCAGAGGGCGAGGGGCATGGGGCGAGAGGCAGAGGGCGAGCGGCAGAGGGCGAGAGGCAGAGGGAGGGAGGCAGAGGGCGAGAGGCAGAGGGTGAGAGGCAGAGGGTGAGAGGCAGGGGGCGAGAGGGAGAGGGCGAGAGCCAGAGGGCGAGAGGCAGAGGGCGAGAGGCAGAGGGTGAGAGGCAGAGGGTGAGAGGCAGGGGGCGAGAGGGAGAGGGCGAGAGCCAGAGGGCGAGAGGCAGAGGGCGAGATGCAGAGGGCGAGGGGCATGGGGCGAGAGGCAGAGGGCGAGCGGCAGAGGGCGAGAGGCAGAGGGAGGGAGGCAGAGGGCGAGAGGCAGAGGGCGAGAGGCAGAGGGCGAGAGGCAGAGGGCAAGAGGCTGAGGGTGAGAGGCAGAGGGCGAGGGGCATGGGGCCAGAGGCAGAGGGCGAGAGGGAGAGGGCGAGAGCCAGAGGGCGAGAGGCAGAGGGCGAGATGCAGAGGGCGAGAGGCAGAGGGCAAGACGCAGAGGGTGAGAGACAGAGGGCGAGGGGCATGGGGCGAGAGGCAGAGGGCGAGAGGCAGAGGGTGAGAGGCAGAGGGCGAGAGGCAGAGGGCAAGAGGCAGAGGGTGAGAGACAGAGGGCGAGGGGCATGGGGCGAGAGGCAGAGGGCGAGAGGCAGAGGGTGCGAGGCAGAGGGCGAGATGCAGAGGCGAGGGGCATGGGGCGAGAGGCAGAGGGCAAGAGGCAGAGGGCGAGAGGCAGAGGGCGAGAGGCAGAGGGAGAGAGGCAGAGGGCGAGAGGCAGAGGGCGAGAGGCAGAGGGCGAGATGCAGAGGGCGAGGTGCATGGGGCGAGAGGCAGAGGGCAAGAGGCAGAGGGCGAGAGGCAGAGGGCGAGAGGCAGAGGGAGAGAGGCAGAGTGCGAGAGGCAGAGGGCGAGAGGCAGAGGGCGAGAGGCAGAGGGTGAGAGGCAGAGGGTGAGAGGCAGAGGGCGAGGGGCATGGGGCGTGAGGCAGAGGGCGAGAGGCAGAAGGCAAGAGGCAGAGGGCGAGATGCATGGGGCGAGGGGCATGGGGCGAGAGGCAGAGGGCGAGAGGCAGAGGGCGAGAGGCAGAGGGTGAGATGCAGAGGGCGAGAGGCAGAGGGCGAGAGGCAGAGGGCGAGAGGGAGAGTGCGAGAGGCAGAGGGAGATAGGCAGAAGGCGAGAGGCATAGGGCGAGAGGGAGAGGGAGAGGGCGAGAGGGAGAGGGTGAGAGGGAGAGGGCGAGAGGGAGAGAGGGAGAGGGAGAGAGGGAGAGAGGCAGAGGGCGAGAGGCAGAGGGCGAGAGGGAGAGGGCGAGACGGAGAGGGCGAGAGGAAGAGAGGGAGAGAGGGAGAGGGCGAGAGGGAGAGGGCGAGAGGGAGAGAGGCAGGGGGCGAGAGGCAGAGGGCGAGAGGCAGAGGGCGAGATTGAGGTGGTTGATATTGAGGCTTTGGAAAGGGTGCAGAGGAGGAGGAGGCACTGGACTAATTCCCAGTCTAAAGCATCTTAGTTATCAAGATAGGCTGAAAGAGTTGGGACTTTCTACCTTAGAGAAGCGTAGACCACACGACTAAAAAATGATTGCTTTCCCCACCTTCCAGCGGCCATTGTACCATCAATCACGCCCAGGGCAGGTACAGCATGGGTTCGATCCAGAGTAAAGCTCCCTCAACACTCTCCCATCAAACACTCCCAGGGCAGGTACAGCACGGGTTAGATACAGAGTAAATCTCCCTCTACACTGTCCCATCAACACTTCCAGGGCAGGTAAAGGACGGGTTAGATCCAGAGTAAAGCTCCCTCTACACTGTCCCATCAAACACTCCCAGGGCAGGTACAGCACGGGTTAGATACAGAGTAAAGCTCCCTCTACACTGTCCCATCAAACACTCCCAGGGCAGGTAAAGCACGGGTTAGATACAGAGTAAAGCTCCCTCTACACTGTCCCATCAAACACTCCCAGGGCAGGTACAGCACGGGTTAGATACAGAGTAAAGCTCCCTCTACACTGTCCCATCAAACACTCCCAGGGCAGGTACAGCACGGGTTAGATCTAGAGTAAAGCTCCCTTTACACTGTCCCATCAAACACAGCGAGAGACAGCGAGGGAGAGACCGAGCCAGCGAGAGAAAGCGAGAGAGCCACTGAGAGAGAGAGCCAGCGAGAGAGCGAGCCAGCGAGGGAGCGCGAGCGAGCGAGAGAGCAACTGAGAGAGCGAGAGAGTGAGAGAGCGAGAGAGTGAGACAGCGGGAGAGTGAGAAACAGCGAGTTGGGGATTGATACAGGGCTAACAGGTGAGAGCAGGGCAGTGGGATTACTTTGGGATTGATGCAGGACTATGGGGAGAGAGCGGGGCAGTGGGATAAGTTTGGGATTGATGCAGGGCTATGGGGTGAGAGCGGGGCAGTGTGATTACTTTGTGGATTGATACAGGGCTTTGGGGAGAGAGCGGGGCAGTGGGATTAGGTTGGGGATTGATACAGGGCTTTGGAGAGAGAGCGGGGCAGTGGGATTAGGTTGGGGATTGATACAGTGCTATGGGGTGAGAGCGGGGCAGTGTGATTACTTTGTGGATTGATACAGGGCTTTGGGGAGAGAGCGGGGCAGTGGGATAAGTTTGGCATTGATGCAGGGCTATGGGGTGAGAGCGGGGCAGTGTGATTACTTTGTGGATTGATACAGGGCTTTGGGGAGAGAGCGGGGCAGTGGGATTAGGTTGGGGATTGATACAGGGCTTTGGGGAGAGAGCGGGGCAGTGGGATTAGGTTGGGGATTGATACAGGGCTATGGGGAGAGAGCGGGGCAGTGGGATTAGTTTGGGGATTGATACAGGGCTTTGGGGAGAGAGCGGGGCAGTGGGATTAGGTTGGGGATTGATACAGGGCTATGGGGAGAGAGTGGGGCAGTGTGATTAGTTTGGGGATTGATACAGGGCTTTGGGGAGAGAGCGGGGCAGTGGGATTAGGTTGGGGATTGATACAGGGCTTTGGGGAGAGAGCGGGGCAGTGGGATTAGTTTGGGGATTGATACAGGGCTTTGGGGAGAGAGCGGGGCAGTGGGATTAGGTTGGGGATTGATACAGGGCTATGCGGAGAGAGCGGGGCAGTGGGATTAGTTTGGGGATTGATACAGGGCTTTGGGGAGAGAGCGGGGCAGTGGGATTAGGTTGGGGATTGATACAGGGCTAACAGGAGAGAGCAGGGCAGTGGGATTACTTTGGGACTGAGACAGAGAGGTGTCAAGTAGCTGATCCCAGTCCACTTTGGACAGATCCTGCCGTATCATATTAAAATCGGCCTGTTGTTTGCTAAATTTCCCCACTGAACTCATTGTTAATCAGCTTTATCAAAACGTGCCTGGATCTCCTGGTATATTTCAATACTGAACCTCGGTAGATTAAATAAACGTGTTACCGTGATTTGATTTAAATGGAGAGGAGGGATTCACATGTGGACGAATGTTGGTCTGCAGATATCTGGGTTCACCTTAGAAAAATGATGCAATAATAGACAATTAAAGTCTGTTCTGGGTATTCTTACTGAGATTTGAATGAATTTTAGGCCGTGAGACTCACTGTCTTATACACAGGAGTGAAGGATTACATTAAACAAAGATAATGGCCCTGAAATCATGGTCTCCGTAACGACGACTTAGGCCTTGGTAGAGGCCCCGCAAGTTCCGTGTTTCCGTCTGCGCTGTGTATGCGCTGAATCCCCAGACTTGCAATCTGTCAAGGTTTGCTACAGAATCGATAGAGTAAAGCTCTCTTTAAACCAGCCCATCAAAAAAACACAGGGCAGGAACAACACGGGTTAGATACAGAGTGAAGCTCCCTCTACACTGTCCCATCAAACACTCCCAAGGCAGGTACTGCACGGGTTACATATAGAGTAATGCTCCCTCTACACTGTCCCATCAAACACTCCCAAGGCAGGTACCCCACGTGTTAGATACAGAGTAAATCTCCCTCTACACTGTCCCATCAAACACTCCCAAGGCAAGTACAGCACGGGTTAGATATAGAGTAAAGCTCCCTCTACACTGTCCCATCAAACACTCCCAAGGCAGGTACCGCACGGGTTAGATACAGAGTAAAGCTCCCTCTACACTGTCCCATCAAACACTCCCAAGGCTATGGGGAGAGAGCGGGGCAGTGGGATTAGTTTGGGGATTGATGCATGGCTATGGGGAGAGAGTGGGGCAGTGGGATTAGTTTGAGATTGATACAGGGCTATCGGGAGAGAGCGGGGCAGTGGGAATAGTTTGGGATTGATACAGGGCTATGGGGAGAGAGCTGGACAGTGTGATTAGTTTGTGATTGAAACAAGTCTATCGGGAGAGAGCGGGGCTTTGGGATTAGTTTGGGAGTGATATAGGGCTATCGGGAGAGAGCGGGACAGTGGGATTAGTTTGGGATTGATACAGGGCTACGGGGAGAGCGCGGGGCAGTGGGATTAGGTTGGGATTGATGCAGGGCTATCAGGAGAGATAGGGCCAGTGGGATTAGTTTGAGATTGATTCAGGGCTATCGGGAGAGAGCGAGGCATTGGCTATAGTTTGGGATTGATACAGGGCTATCGGGAGAGAGCAGGTCAGTGGGATTAGTTTGGGATTGATGCAGGGCTATGGGGTGAGAGCGGGGCAGTGTGATTAATTTGGGGATTGATACAGGGCTATGGGGAGAGAGCGTGGCAGTGGGATTAGTTTGGGATTGATGCAGGGCTATCGGGAGAGAGCGAGGCAGTGTGATTAGTTTGGGATACATACAGGGCTATCGGGAGAGATCGGGGCAGTGGGATTAGTTTGCGATTGATACTGGGCTATGGGGAGAGAGCGGGGCAGTGGGATTAGTTTGGGATTGATACAGAGCTATGGGGAGAGAGCGGGGCAGTGAGATTAGTTTGGGGATTGATACAGGGCTATGGTTGAGAGCGGGGCAGTGTGATTAGTTTGGGAGTGATACAGGGCTATGGGGAGAGAGCGAGGCAGTGTGATTAGTTTGGCATTGATACACGGCTATTGGGAGAAAGCGGGTCGTTGGGATTAGTATGGGATTGATGCAGGGCTATCGGGAGAAAGCGGGTCTTTGGGATTAGTTTGGGATTGATTCAGGGCTATCAGGAGAGATCGGGGCAGTGTGATCAGTTTGCGATTGGTACTGGGCTATGGGGAGGGAGCGGGGTAGTGGGATTAGTTTGGGGATTGATACAGGGCTATGGGGAGAGAGCGGGGCAGTGGGATTAGTTTGGGGATTGATACAGGGCTATGGGGAGAGAGCAGGGCAGTGGGATTACTTTGGGATTGATGCAGGACTATGGGGAGAGAGCGGGGCAGTGGGATAAGTTTGGGATTGATGCAGGGCTATGGGGTGAGAGCGGGGCAGTGTGATTACTTTGTGGATTGATACAGGGCTTTGGGGAGAGAGCGGGGCAGTGGGATTAGGTTGGGGATTGATACAGGGCTTTGGGGAGAGAGCGGGGCAGTGGGATTAGGTTGGGGATTGATACAGGGCTATGGGGTGAGAGCGGGGCAGTGTGATTACTTTGTGGATTGATACAGGGCTTTGGGGAGAGAGCGGGGCAGTGGGATAAGTTTGGGATTGATGCAGGGCTATGGGGTGAGAGCGGGGCAGTGTGATTACTTTGTGGATTGATACAGGGCTTTGGGGAGAGAGCGGGGCAGTGGGATTAGGTTGGGGATTGATACAGGGCTTTGGGGAGAGAGCGGGGCAGTGGGATTAGGTTGGGGATTGATACAGGGCTATGGGGTGAGAGCGGGGCAGTGTGATTACTTTGTGGATTGATACAGGGCTTTGGGGAGAGAGCGGGGCAGTGTGATTACTTCGTGGATTGATACATGGCTCTGGGGAGAGAGCGGGGCAGTGGAATAAGTTTGGGATTGATGAAGGGCTATGGGGTGAGAGCGGGGCAGTGTGATTACTTTGTGGATTGATACAGGGCTTTGGGGAGAGAGCGGGGCAGTGGGATTAGGTTGGGGATTGATACAGGGCTAACAGGAGAGAGCGGGGCAGTGGGATTAGGTTGGGGATTGATACAGGGCTATGGGGAGAGAGCGGGGCAGTGTGATTACTTTGTGGATTGATACAGGGCTTTGGGGAGAGAGCGGGGCAGTGGGATTAGGTTGGGGATTGATACAGGGCTTTGGGGAGAGAGCGGGGCAGTGGGATTAGGTTGGGAATTGATACAGGGCTTTGGGGAGAGAGCGGGGCAGTGGGATTAGGTTGGGGATTGATACAGGGCTTTGGGGAGAG
This sequence comes from Somniosus microcephalus, assembly GCF_052327205.1. Taxonomy (NCBI): domain Eukaryota; kingdom Metazoa; phylum Chordata; class Chondrichthyes; order Squaliformes; family Somniosidae; genus Somniosus; species Somniosus microcephalus. The sequence goes on from NW_028225185.1 coordinate 40,426,672, forward strand.
AGCGGGGCAGTGTGATTACTTCGTGGATTGATACAGGGCTTTGGGGAGAGAGCGGGGCAGTGGGATTAGGTTGGGGATTGATACAGGGCTATGGGGTGAGAGCGGGGCAGTGTGATTACTTCGTGGATTGATACAGGGCTTTGGGGAGAGAGCGGGGCAGTGGGATTAGGTTGGGGATTGATACAGGGCTATGGGGAGAGAGCGGGGCAGTGTGATTACTTTGTGGATTGATACAGGGCTTTGGGGAGAGAGCGGGGCAGTGGGATTAGGTTGGGGATTGATACAGGGCTTTGGGGAGAGAGCGGGGCAGTGGGATTAGGTTGGGGATTGATACAGGGCTTTGGGGAGAGAGCGGGGCAGTGGGATTAGGTTGGGGATTGATACAGGGCTTTGGGGAGAGAGCGGGGCAGTGTGATTACTTCGTGGATTGATACAGGGCTTTGGGGAGAGAGCGGGGCAGTGGGATAAGTTTGGGATTGATGCAGGGCTATGGGGTGAGAGCGGGGCAGTGGGATTAGTTTGGGGATTGATACAGGGCTATGGGGAGAGAGCGGCGCAGTGGGATTAGGTTGGGGATTGATACAGGGCTATGGGGAGAGAGCGGGGCAGTGGGATTAGGTTGGGGATTGATACAGGGCTTTGGGGAGAGAGCGGGGCAGTGGGATTAGTTTGGGGATTGATACAGGGCTTTGGGGAGAGAGCGGGGCAGTGGGATTAGGTTGGGGATTGATACAGGGCTTTGGGGAGAGAGCGGGGCAGTGGGATTAGGTTGGGGATTGATACAGGGCTATGGGGAGAGAGCGGGGCAGTGGGATTAGGTTGTGGATTGATACAGGGCTTTGGGGAGAGAGCGGGGCAGTGGGATTAGTTTGGGGATTGATACAGGGCTTTGGGGAGAGAGCGGGGCAGTGGGATTAGGTTGGGGATTGATACAGGGCTAACAGGAGAGAGCAGGGCAGTGGGATTACTTTGGGACTGAGACAGAGAGGTGTCAAGTAGCTGATCCCAGTCCACTTTGGACAGATCCTGCCGTATCATATTAAAATCGGCCTGTTGTTTGCTAAATTTCCCCACTGAACTCATTGTTAATCAGCTTTATCAAAACATGCCTGGATCTCCTGGTATATTTCAATACTGAACCTCGGTAGATTAAATAAACGTGTTACCGTGATTTGATTTAAATGGAGAGGAGGGATTCACATGTGGACGAATGTTGGTCTGCAGATATCTGGGTTCATCTTAGAAAAATGATGCAATAATAGACAATTAAAGTCTGTTCTGGGTATTCTTACTGAGATTTGAATGAATTTTAGGCCGTGAGACTCACTGTCTTATACACAGGAGTGAAGGATTACATTAAACAAAGATAATGGCCCTGAAATCATGGTCTCCGTAACGACGACTTAGGCCTTGGTAGAGGCCCCGCAAGTTCCGTGTTTCCGTCTGCGCTGTGTATGCGCTGAATCCCCAGACTTGCAATCTGTCAAGGTTTGCTACAGAATCGATAGAGTAAAGCTCTCTTTAAACACTCTCAGGGCAGGTACAGCACGGGTTAGATACAGAGTAAATCTCCCTCTACACTGTCCCATCAAACACTCCCAGGGCAGGTACAGCACGGGTTAGATACAGAGTAAAGCTCCCACTACACTGTCCCATCAAACACTCCCAGGGCAGGTACAGCACGGGTTAGGTACAGAGTAAAGCTCCCTCTACACTGTCCCCATCAAACACTCCCAGGGCAGGTACAGCACGGGTTAGATACAGAGTAAATCTCCCTCTACACTGTCCCATCAAACACTCCCAGGGCAGGTACAGCACGGGTTAGATACAGAGTAAAGCTCCCTCGACACTGTCCCATCAAACACTCCCAGGGCAGGTACAGCACGGGTTACATACAGAGTAAATCTCCCTCTACACTGTCCCATCAAACACTCCCAGGGCAGGTACAGCACGGGTTAGATACAGAGTAAAGCTCCCTCTACACTGTCCCATCAAACACTCCCAGGGCAGGTACAGCACGGGTTAGGTACAGAGTAAAGCTCCCTCTACACTGTCCCCATCAAACACTCCCAGGGCAGGTACAGCACGGGTTAGATACAGAGTAAATCTCCCTCTACACTGTCCCATCAAACACTCCCAGGGCAGGTACAGCACGGGTTAGATACAGAGTAAAGCTCCCTCTACACTGTCCCATCAAACACTCCCAGGGCAGGTACAGCACGGGTTACATACAGAGTAAATCTCCCTCTACACTGTCCCATCAAACACTCCCAGGGCAGGTACAGCACGGGTTAGATACAGAGTAAAGCTCCTTCTACACTGTCCCATCAAACACTCCCAGGGCAGGTACAGCACGGGTTAGATACAGAGTAAAGCTCCATCTACATTGTCCCATCAAACACTCCCGGGGCAGGTACAGCACGGGCTAGATACAGAGTAAAGCTCCCTCTACACTGTCCCATCAAACACTCCCAGGGCAGGTACAGCACGGGTTAGATACAGAGTAAAGTTCCCTCTAAACTGCCCCATCAAACACTCTCAGGGCAGGTACAGCACGGGTTAGATACAGAGTAAAGCTCCCTCTGCACTGTCCCATCAAACACTCCCAGGGAAGGTACAGCACGGGTTAGATACAGAGTAAAGCTCCATCTACACTGTCCCATCAAACATTCCCAGGGCAGGTACAGCACGGGTTAGATACAGAGTAAAGCTCCCTCTACACTGTCCCATCAAACACTCCCAGGGAAGGTACAGCACAGGGTTAGATACAGAGTAAAGCTCCCTCTACACTGTCCCAACAAACACTCCCAGGGCAGGTACAGCACGGGTTAGATACAGAGTAAAGCTCCCTCTACACTGTCCCATCAAACACTCCCAGGGCAGGTACAGCACGTGTTAGATACAGAGTGAAGCTCCCTCTACACTGTCCCATCAAACACTCCCAGGGAAGGTACAGCACGGGTTAGATACAGAGTAAAACTTCCTCTACACTGTCCCATCAAACACTCCCAGAGCAGGTACAGCACGGGTTAGATACAGAGTAAATCTCCCTCTACACTGTCCCATCAAACACTCTCAGGGCAGGTTCAGCACGGGTTAGGTACAGAGTAAAGCTCCCTCTACACTGTCCCATCAAACACTCTCAGGGCAGGTACAGCACAGGTTAGATACAGAGTAAAGCTCCCTCTACACTGTCTCATCAAACACTCCCAGAGCAGGTACAGCACGGGTTAGATACAGAGTAAATCTCCCTCTACACTGCCCCATCAAACACTCTCAGGGCAGGTTCAGCACGGGTTAGGTACAGAGTAAAGCTCCCTCTACACTGTCCCATCAAACACTCCCACAGCAGGTACAGCACGGGTTAGATACAGAGTAAAGCTCCCTCTACACTGTCCCATCAAACACTCCCAGGGCAGGTACAGCACGTGTTAGATACAGAGTAAAGCTCCCTCTACACTGCCTCATCAAACACTCCCAGGGCAGGTACAGCACGGGTTAGGTACAGAGTAAAGCTCCCTCTACACTGTCCCATCAAACACTCCCACAGCAGGTTAAGCACGGATTTGATACAGAGTAAAGCTCCCTCTACACTGCCCCATCAACACTCCCAGGGCAGGTACAGCACAGGTTAGGTACAGAGTAAAGCTCCCTCTACACTGCCCCATCCAACACTCCCAGGGCAGGTGCAGCACGGGTTAGGTACAGAGTAAAGCTCCCTCTACACTGCCCCATCAACACTCCCAGGGCAGGTACAGCACGGGTTAGATACAGAGTAAAGCTCCCTCTACACTGCCCCATCAAACACTCCCAGGGCAGGTACAGCACGGGTTAGGTACAGAGTAAAGCTCCCTCTACACTGCCCCATCAACACTCCCAGGACAGGTACAGCACGGGTTAGGTATTGAGTAAAGCTCCCTCTACACTGTCCCATCAAACACTCCCAGGACAGGTACAGCATGGGTTAGATACAGGGTAAAGCTCCCTCTACAGTGTCTCATCAAACACTCCCAGAGCAGGTACAGCACGGGTTAGATACAGCGTAAAGCTCCCTCTACACTGTCCCATCAAACACTCCCAGAGCAGGTACAGCACGGGTTAGATACAGAGTAAAGCTCCCTCTACACTGTCTCATCAAACACTCCCAGGGCAGGTGCAGCACGTGTTAGATACAGAGTAAATCTCCCTCTACACTGCCTCATCAAACACTCCCAGGGCAGGTACAGCACGGGTTAGGTACAGAGTAAAGCTTCCTCTACACTGCCCCATCAAACACTCCCAGGGCAGGTACAGCACGGGTTAGGTACAGAGTAAAGCTCCCGCTACACTGTCCCAGCAAACACTCCCAGGGCAGGTACAGCACGGGTTAGATACAGAGTAAAGCTCCCTCTACACTGTCCCATCAAACATTCCCAGGGCAGGTACAGCACGGGTTAGATACAGAGTAAAGCTCCCTCTACACTTTCCCATCAAACACTCCCAGGGCAGGTACAGCATGGGTTAGATACAGAGTAAAGCTCCCTCTACACTGTCCCATCAAACACTCCCAGGGCAGGTACAGCACGGGTTAGATACAGAGTAAAGCTCCCTCTACACTGTCCCATCAAACACTCCCAGGGCAGGTACAGCACGGGTTAGATACAGAGTAAAGCTCCCTCTACACTCTCCCATCAAACACTCCCAGGGCAGGTACAGCACAGGCTAGATACAGAGTAAAGCTCCCTCTACACTGTCCCATCAAACACTTCCAGGGCAGGTACAGCACGGGTTAGATACAGAGTAAAGCTCCATCTACAGTCTCCCATGCAGGTTGTTGTCAAAAGGAATCTTAAAACTCCAGAAATGGTGTAATGATGGATTGTAAAAGAACAAAATCCTTAAAGTGGAGACAGGGTTTTAATTGAAGAGGGTGAGGGGCTGGTGTTAGAATGGGCTTCCTCGGGAGACGCAGGCGGTGAGGCTCCGGCTTCCTCTTCCTCCTCGCCTGGGGCGTCGCTGCCACTGGCAGGTTGAGGGACAGGCTGGTCAGCTGGTGGTTCACTATCTGAAAGCAGGTAGTTACAAGAGTGGCGTTAGCGTGAGGACAGGGGGGCAGTAAGGGAGCAAGGACTGGAGACAGTTAGTAAGTTGGATTGAAAGTGTAAAAGGCTGGTGTTTTGAGGGGCGAGTGGTGTGAGAGAGGAGAGAAAGCTGATGACCATACCACTGCTGTCCCCAAGGGGGTCGACCACTCCAGCGGTCATGGCACGTATGGCTGACAACGATCCTGTGCACTCTCGCCTCCAAATTGGTGAGGATGTGTAGATCAGCTGGTCGTCCTCCTCCCGTGCGTTGCTGCTCCCGGCTGTTCTGAGAGAGCTTGGCCTGCAAGAAAAAGGAAGGCATCTGAGTGAATGTGCTTGCCTGATGTGCCTCCCATAGTTGAATAGCCCTTAATGTATGCAGATTCTGAGGGGGATTGACAGGGTAGATGCTGAGAGGATGTTTCCCCTCGTGGGGCAATCTAGAACGAGGGGGCACAGTTTCAGGATAAGGGGTCGCCCATTTAAGGCGGAGATGAGGAGGAATTTCTTCTCCCAGAGGATGGGGAATCTGTGGAATTCTCGACCCCAGAGCGCTGTGGAGGCGGAGTCAGTGAATATATTCAAGGCGGAGATAGACAGATAGGGGAGTCAAGGGTCATGGGGAACAGGCAGGTCAGTGAAGTTGAGGCCAAGATCAGATCAGCCATGATGTTATTGAGGGGGAAGAGATAGAGAGAGAGAGCAGCTGCAAACTCACTCAGACACCAATGACAGCCAGGAATTGAAAACATCATCAAAATGGCTGCTGTGGGGGGAGGGGTGGGTGGTGAGCTCATCAAAATGGACACAGCCGGCAGGAATTGACATCATCAAAAATTGACACTCCTAGGCTGCACCCCTTCAAAATGGGTCTGAGAGCGAGAGAGTGACAGACAGGGACAGACATAGAGAGACAAACAACCCCAGATTTCAAGGAATTGGATGACCTGTCAAAATTGAGATTAGTCCTAGGAGAAGGAGACAGACCATACCTTGGGGCCAAATATGTAACAACATGTCACAACCTGAGGACTGTTTAAAATTAAGACTGTTTAAAATTAATATTGAACGTACCAAATGAAGTACAAAGACTGTTTAAAATTAATATTGTTTCAAAGTAATATTGTATGTACCCAACAAATGTCAAATCGATTGACACCTACAGAATGTTGGAAAACTGTACCTTTTTGCTATGTAAGCTTTGGCAATATGGTTCTCTGTAAACTTTCATGCCAATAAAGCATTTGAATTGAATTGGAATTGGAATTGGACAGAGAGAGATAGACAGAGAGAGATAGAGAGAGTTTGTAAAAGCTGGTGTTTGTGTGAGATGTGGTTCAGGTCTATTATTATCAGCTGTTGCTGGATTAAACCCTATTGATTTCATTCGGGCCTGGTCCACATGTAATGTTGGTGTGTGTATGTGACTTTTTTGCACTTTATTGGTGACTCTCAGTCACCCAGGGAGATATCTGTACACTGACTCGTGTCTCTCAGTCCCTCTCGCTCAGCGAGATATCTGTACCTTGACTGGTGTCTCTCAGTCCCTCTCTCCCAGGGAGATATTTGTGCACTGACTCGTGTCTCTCAGTCCCTCTCGCTCAGCGAGATATCTGTACACTGACTCGTGTCTCTCTGTCCCACTCCCTCGGGGAGATATCTGTACACTGACTGGTGTCTCTCAGTCCCTCTCTCTCAGGGAGATATCTGTACACTGACTGGTGTCTCTCAGTACCTCTCCCTCTGGGAGATATCTGCACACTGACTGGTGTCACTCAGTACCTCTCCCTCAGGGAGATATCTGTACACTGACTGGTGTACCGCTCTCTCTATGTGCCTCTCTGTATATTGATCTCTCTCTATAGTTCTGTATCTCTCTCTACCTTTCCGTTATTCATTTATAATTTTATATTTCTTGAAATCTCTACACCTTCTCTCTTTGAAACTCTCAGAATGCCTGTTCTCAATTTCTCTCAGGCCTATTATTTGAGAGAGACATTTTAAAGTTAAACAGAACCTGCTCCAAAGTCACAGGAGATGCAGAACTAGAATGTGTGGTAACACCTGCTGCCTCATCTGGTCTGGTTTTGTATATTCCACCATCTCGTGTGTTTCAAGACTCTGGCGTTGGCCAGACATTGATTACCCATTCCATTGTCTTGGGCTGTTTACTATGAACATCTTAACCTGTTTCTGATCTACACAGGATGCAACAGATCAGAGTGCTGGCCTGGGCAAAACCGGCACCTCCATTCAACAATGGCACTGCAATGATATCATACAGTTCAACAATGCAGGAATGTCGCAAACAGCATTTGATCCCATATCCTCCATTAACTTTAAACACTCAAATCTTTCAGGTGAAGAAACTACATTTACCAGCTAGATTCCAAACCACAACTTCAATTGTTTAAGGCATAAAAAATGTCACAGAAATGTGATTTCTTGTTGTTATTTTACAATTTACAAATATACACACAATTTGTGTCACTGAATTATAAACAAAAAGCAGGAAAAGCTATGACTTAACAGAAATAAACATTGGTTTTGCTGTCCAGTAAGAAAGACAAGTCAGACTGACTTGGAAATGTTCACTCATATGCTGACGTGATGATTTATAATTTACCAATTTGGCTTCTGATGCTTTTCTCTCAAACATTCCCCACAATATTAATCCCTGCTCTTATCACGAGGAGTGTTGAATTATTTTAAGTACTTTGCAATTAATAGCGGGAAGCAAACTTCATTGTACTCACAATTTTTAATCTTCAATTTCAAACATTCAACCAAATCGAATTGAACATTATCAGAGTATTTTCTGTGTCTTTCTCTATAAACAAAGAGTGGTTTCTTCTAAAGTAGCTTCCTGCAATTTTTATACATCATTACGTAACTCTTGTTTCGATTAACACTCAATTAACCTGTGGAGCCTATACTCATTGGAGTTCAGAAGAATGAGAGGGGATCAACATCAGTAGAAATACATAAATTAATGCAGGGCGCTGGGGGAGAGAGGTTACTGAGTGACAGTGTGAGGGAGCTGGGTTAACGTAGAGGCACAATCAGTAAGACAGGGCGCTGGGGGAGTGGGGTTACTGAGTGACTGTGTGAGGGAGCAGGATTAACATCAGTAGAGATACAGTCAGTAACACAGGGCGCTGAGGGAGAGGGTTACTGAGTGACTGTGTGAGGGAGCAGGATTAACATCAGTAGAGATACAGTCAGTAACACAGGGCGCTGGGGGAGAGAGGTTACTGAGTGACTGTGTGGGGGAGCTGGATTAACATCAGTAGAGATACAGTCAGTAACACAGGGCGCTGGGGGAGAGAGGTTACTGAGTGACTGTGTGAGGGAGCTGGGTTAACGTAGAGGCACAGTCAGTAAGACAGGGCGCTGGGGCAGTGGGGTTACTGAGTGACTGTGAGGGAGCAGGCCTAACATCAGTAGAGATACAGTCAGTGACACAGGGCACTGGGGGAGTGGGGTTACTGAATTACAGTGTGGGGGAGCTGGGTTAAGTTCAGTAGAGATACAGTCAGTAACACAGGGCGCTGGGGGAGAGGGTTACTGAGTGACAGTGTGAGGTAGCTGGATTAACATCAGTAGAGATACTGTCAGTAACACAGGGCGCTGGGGGAGAGGGGTTACTGAGTGACAGTGTGAGGGAGCTGGATTAACATCAGTAGAGATACATTCAGTAACACAGGGTGCTGGGGGAGAGGGTTACTGAGTGACAGTGTGAGGGAGCTGGATTAACATCAGTAGAGATACAGTCAGTAACACAGGGTGCTGGGGGAGTGGGGTTACTGAGTGACAGTGTGAGGGAGCTGGATTAACATCAGTAGAGATACAGTCAGTAACACAGGGCGCTGGGGGAGAGGGTTTACTGAGTGACAGTGTGAGGGAGCTGGATTAACATCAGTAGAGATACAGTCAGTAACACAGGGCGCTGGGGGAGAGGGGTTACTGAGCGACAGTGTGAGGGAGCTGGATTAACATCAGTCGAGATACAGTCAGTAACACAGGGCGCTGGGGGAGAGGGTTACTGAGTGACAGTGTGAGGGAGCTGGATTAACATCAGTAGAGATACAGTCAGTAACACAGGTCACTGGGGGAGAGCGTTACTGAGTGACAGTGTGAGGGAGCTGGAGTAACATCAGTAGAGATACAGTCAGTAACACAGGACGCTGGGGGAGAGAGGGTTACTGAGTGACAGTGTGGGGGAGCTGGGTTAACATCAGTAGAGATACAGTCAGTATCACAGGGCGCTGGGGTTGAGGGGTTACTGAATGACAGTGTGAGGGAGCTGGATTAACATCAGTAGAGATACAGTCAGTGACACAGGGCGCTGGGGAGAGGGTTACTGAGTGACAGTGTGAGGGAGCTGGATTAACATCAGTAGAGATACAGTCAGTAACACAGGGCGCTGGGGGAGAGGGTTACTGAGTGACAGTGTGAGGGAGCTGGATTAACATCTGTCGAGGTACAGTCAGTAACACAGTGCGCTGGGGGAGAGGGGTTACTGAGTGACAGTGTGAGGGAGCTGGATTAACATCAGTAAAGATACAGTCAGTAACACAGGGCGCTGGGGGAGAGGGGTTACTGAGTGACAGTGTGAGCGAGCTGGATTAACATCAGTAGAGATACAGTCAGTAACACAGGGTGCTGGGGGAGAGGGTTACTGAGTGACAGTGTGAGGGAGCTGGATTAACATCAGTAGAGATACAGTCAGTAACACAGGGCGCTGGGGGAGAGGGTTACTGAGTGACAGTGTGAGGGAGCTGGATTAACATCAGTAGAGATACAGTCAGTAACACAGGGCGCTGGGGGAGAGGGTTACTGAGTGACAGTGTGAGCGAGCTGGATTAACATCAGTAGAGATACAGTCAGTAACACAGGGCGCTGGGGGAGATATCTGTACACTGACTGGTGTCACTCAGTACCTCTCTCTCAGGGAGATATCTGTGCACTGACTGGTGTCTCTCAGTACCTCTCTCTCAGGGAGATATTTGTACACTGACTGGTGTCTCTAAGTCCCTCTCGCTCTCAGGGAGATATCTGTACACTGACTGGTGTCTCTCAGTCCCTCTCCCTCTGGGAGATATCTGTACCTTGACTGGTGTCTCTCAGTCCCTCTCTCCCAGGGAGATATTTGTGCACTGACTGGTATCTCTTTATCCGTCTCCCTCAGGGAAATATCTGCACACTGAGTGGTGTCTCTCAGCCCCACTCCCTCAGGGAGATATCTGTGCACTGACTGGTGTGTCTCAGTACCTCTCCCTCAGGGAGATATCTGTACACTGACTGGTGTCTCTCAGTACCTCTCCCTCAGGGAGATATCTGTACACTGACTGGTGTCTCTCTGTCCCACTCCCTCGAGGAGATATCTGTACACTGACTGATGTCTCTCAGTCCCTCTCTCTCAGGGAGATATCTGTACACTGACTGGTGTCTATCTTTCCCTCTCCCTCTGGGAGATTTCTGTACACTGACTGGTGTCTCTCAGTACCTCTCCCTCAGGGAGATATCTGTACACTGACTGGTGTCTCTCAGTCCCTCACCCTCAGGGAGATATCTGCACACTGACTGGTGTCTCTCAGTCCCCTCTCTCTCAGGGAGATATCTGTACACTGACTGGTGTCACTCAGTACCTCTCCATCAGGGAGATATCTGTACACTGACTGGTGTCTCTCAGTCCCCTCTCTCTCAGGGAGATATCTTTACACTGACTGGTGTCTCTCAGTACCTCTCCCTCAGGGAAATATCTGTACACTGACTGGTGTCACTCAGTCCCTCCCTCTCAGGGAGATATCTGTACACTGACTGGTGTCTCTCAGTCCCTCTCTCTCAGGGAGATATCTGTACACTGACTGGTGTCACTCAGTCCCCTCTCCCTCAGGGAGATATCTGTACACTGACTGGTGTCTCTCAGTCCCTCTCTCTCAGGGAGATATCTGCACACTGACTGGTGTCTCTCAGTCCCCTCTCCCTCAGGGAGATATCTGTACACTGACTGATGTCTCTCAGTAGCTCTCCCTCAGGGAGATATCTGTACACTGACTGGTGTCACTCAGTCCCTCTCCCCCTGGGAGATATCTGTACACTGACTGGTGTCACTCAGTACCTCTCTCTCAGGGAGATATCTGTACACTGACTGGTGTCTCTCAGTCGCTCCCTCTCAGGGAGATATCTGTACTCTGACTGGTGTCTCTCTGTCCCTCTCCCTCAGGGAGATATCTGCACACTGACTGGTGTCACTCAGTACCTCTCTCTCAGGAAGATATCTGTACACTGACTGGTATCTATCAGTCCCTCTCTCTCAGGGAGATACCTGTACACTGACTGGTGTCACTCAGTGCCTCTCTCTCAGGGAGATATCTGTACACTGACTGGTGTCTCTCAGTCCCTCTCCCTCAGGGAGATATCTGTACACTGACTGGTGTCACTCAGTCCCTCTCTCTCAGGGAGATGTCTGTACACTGACTGGTGTCACTCAGTCCCTCTCTCTCAGGGAGATATCTGTACACTGACTGGTGTCTCTCAGTCGCTCTCTCTCAGGGAGATATCTGTACACTGACTGGAGTCTCTCAGTCCCTCTCCCTCAGGGAGATATCTGTACACTGACTGGTGTCTCTCAGTCCCTCTCCCTCAGGGAAATATCTGTACAATGACTGGTGTCACTCAGTCCCTCTCTCTCAGGGAGATATCTGTACACTGACTGGTGTCTCTCAGTCCCCTCTCTCTCAGTGAGATATCTGTACACTGACTGGTGTCTCTCAATCCCGTCTCTCTCAGGGAGATATCTGTACACTGACTGGTGCCTCTCAGTCCCTCTCTCTCAGGGAGATATCTGTACACTGACTGGTGTCTCTCAGTCCCTCTCTCTCAGGGAGATATCTGTACACTGACTGGTGTCTCTCAGTCCCCTCTCTCTCAGGGAGATATCTGTACACTGACTGGTGTCTCTCAGTCCCCTCTCTCTCAGTGAGGTATCTGTACACTGACTGGTGTCTCTCAGTCCCTCTCCCTCAGGGAGTTATCTGTACACTGACTGGTGCCTCTCAGTCCCTCTCGCTCAGGGAGATATCTGTACACTGACTGGTGTCACTCAGTACCTCTCCCTCAGGGAGATATCTGTACACTGACTGGTGTCTCTCAGTCCCTCTCCCTCAGGGAGATATCTGTACACTGACTGGTGTCTCTCAGCCCCTCGCCCTCTGGGAGATATCTGTACACTGACTGGTGTCACTCAGTCCCTCTCCCTCAGGGAGATATCTGTACACTGAATGGTGTCACTCAGTCCCCTCTCCCTCAGGGAGATATCTGTACACTGACTGGTGTCTCTCAGTCCCTCGCCCTCAGGGAGATATCTGTACACTGATTGGTGTCTCTCAGTCCCTCTCTCTCAGGGAGATATCTGTACACTGACTGGTGTCACTCAGTACCTCTCTCTCAGGGAGATATCTGTACACTGACTGGTGTCTCTCAGTCCCTCTCTCTCAGGGAGATATCTGTAAACTGACTGGTGTCTCTCAGTCCCCTCTCCCTCAGGGAGATATCTGTACACTGACTGGTGTCACTCAGTCCCTCTCCCTCAGGGAGATACCTGTACACTGACTGGTGTCTCTCAGTACCTCTCCCTCAGGGAGACATCTGTACACTGACTGGTGTCTCTAAGTCCCCTCTCTCTCAGGGAGATATCTGTACACTGACTGGTGTCACTCAGTACCTCTCCCTCAGGGAGATATCTGTACACTGACTTGTGTCACTCCGTCCCCTCTCCCTCAGGGAGATATCTGTACACTGACTGGTGTCACTCAGTACCTCTCCCTCTGGGAGATATCTGTATCTCAGCAAATGTTGTTCCATTTGGGATCGGCTGTGTTTCCTGTACGAGGACACCCATATCTCTCAGTCCCCTCTCTCTCAGGGAGATATCTGTACTCTGACTGGTGTCTCTCAGTCCCCACTCCCTCAGGGAGATATCTGTACACTGACTGGTGTCTCTCAGTCCCTCTCTCTCTGGGAGATATCTGTACACTGACTGGTGTCTCTCAGTCCCCTCTCTCTCAGGGAGATATCTGTACACTGACTGGTGTCTCTCAGTCCCTCTCTCTCAGGGAGATATCTGTACACTGACTGGTGTCTCTCAGTCCCCTTTCTCTCAGGGAGATATCTGTACACTGACTGGTGTCTCTCAGTCCCCTCTCTCTCAGGGAGATATCTGTACACTGACTGGTGTCTCTCAGTCCCTCTCTCTCTGGGAGAGATCTGTACACTGACTGGTGTCTCTCAGTCCCCTCTCTCTCAGGGAGATATCTGTACACTGACTGGTGTCTCTCAGTCCCCTTTCTCTCAGGGAGATATCTGTACACTGACTGGTGTCACTCAGTCCCTCTCTCTCAGGGAGATATCTGTACACTGACTGGTGTCTCTCAGTCCCCTTTCTCTCAGGGAGATATCTGTACACTGACTGGTGTCACTCTGTCCCTCTCCCTCAGGGAGATATCTGTACACTGACTGGTGTCTCTCAGTCCCTCTCTCTCAGGGAGATATCTGTACACTGACTGGTGTCTCTCAGTCCCCTTTCTCTCAGGGAGATATCTGTACACTGACTGGTGTCACTCTGTCCCTCTCCCTCAGGGAGATATCTGTACACTGAATGGTGTCTCTCAGTCCCCTCTCTCTCTGGGAGATATCTGTACACTGACTGGTGTCTCTCAGTCCCCTCTCTCTCAGGGAGATATCTGTACACTGACTGGTGTCTCTCAGTCCCCTCTCTCTCAGGGAGATATCTGTACACTGACTGGTGTCTCTCAGTCCCTCTCTCTCAGGGAGATATCTGTACACTGACTGGTGTCTCTCAGCCCCTCTCTCTCAGGGAGATATCTGTACACTGACTGGTGTCTCTCAGCCCCTCTCTCTCAGGGAGATATCTGTACACTGACTGGTGTCTCTCAGTCCCTCTCTCTCAGGGAGATATCTGTACACTGACTGGTGTCTCTCAGTCCCCTCTCTCTCAGGGAGATATCTGTACACTGACTGGTGTCTCTCAGTCCCCTCTCCCCCTCAGGGAGATATCTGTACACTGACTGGTGTCTCTCAGTCCCCTCTCTTTCAGGGAGATATCTGTACACTGACTGGTGTCTCTCAGTCCCTCTCTCTCAGGGAGATATCTGTACACTGACTGCTGTCACTCTGTCCCTCTCTCTCTGGGAGATATCTGTACACTGACTGGTGTCTCTCAGCCCCTCTCTCTCAGGGAGATATCTGTACACTGACTGGTGTCTCTCAGTCCACTCTCCCTCAGGGAGATATCTGTACACTGACTGGTGTCTCTCAGTCCCTCTCTCTCAGGGAGATATCTGTACACTGACTGGTGTCTCTCAGTCCCTCTCTCTCAGGGAGATATCTGTACACTGACTGGTGTCTCTCAGCCCCTCTCTCTCAGGGAGATATCTGTACACTGACTGGTGTCTCTCAGTCCCTCTCTCTCAGGGAGATATCTGTACACTGACTGGTGTCTCTCAGTCCCCTCTCTCTCAGGGAGATATCTGTACACTGACTGGTGTCTCTCAGTCCCCTCTCCCCCTCAGGGAGATATCTGTACACTGACTGGTGTCTCTCAGTCCCCTCTCTTTCAGGGAGATATCTGTACACTGACTGGTGTCTCTCAGTCCCTCTCTCTCAGGGAGATATCTGTACACTGACTGCTGTCTCTCTGTCCCTCTCTCTCTGGGAGATATCTGTACACTGACTGGTGTCTCTCAGAAAGTACCGAAAGCATCCCGAGACAATGCTGGCCGGGATCCAGGGCTCTGTATCTCAGCAAATGTTGTTCCATTTGGGATCGGCTGTGTTTCCTGTACGAGGACACCCATATCTCTCTGAACACCAACATTTAATGGTTTCTCAGCATTTAGGAATATATTTTTTCTATTCTTCCTACCAAAGTGAATAACCTCACATTTCTCCACATTATACTTCATTTGCCACCTTATTGCCCTCTCACTTAACCTGTCTATAGCCCTTTGCAGCCTCTTTGTGGGCTCCTCACAGCTAACTGTCCCACGCAGATGTATATCGTCAGGAAACTTGGTTACATTGAGGGAGAGGCAGAGGCTGAGAGGCAGAGGGCGAGAGGCAGAGGGCGAGAGGGAGAGGGCAAGAGGCAGAGGGCGAGATGCAGAGGGCGAGAGGCAGAGGGCGAGAGGCAGAGGGCGAGATGCAGAGGGCGAGAGGCAGAGGGCGAGAGGCAGAGGGAGAGAGGCAGAGGGCGAGATGCAGAGGGCGAGAGGCAGAGGGCGAGAGGCAGAGGGCGAGATGCAGAGGGCGAGAGGCAGAGGGCGAGAGGCAGAGGGCGAGCGGCAGAGGGCGAGAAGGAGAGGCAGAGAGGCAGAGGGCGAGAGGCAGAGGGCGAGAGGCAGAGGGCGAGAGGCAGAGGGCGAGATGCAGAGGGCGAGAGGCAGAGGGCGAGAGGCAGAGGGAGAGAGGCAGAGGGCGAGATGCAGAGGGCGAGAGGCAGAGGGCGAGAGGCAGAGGGTGAGATGCAGAGGGCGAGAGGCAGAGGGCGAGAGGCAGAGGGCGAGCGGCAGAGGGCGAGAAGGAGAGGCAGAGAGGCAGAGGGCGAGAGGCAGAGGGCGAGAGGCAGAGGGCGAGAGGCAGAGGGCGAGAGGCAGAGGGCGAGATGCAGAGGGCGAGAGGCAGAGGGCGAGAGGCAGAGGGAGAGAGGCAGAGGGCGAGATGCAGAGGGCGAGAGGCAGAGGGCGAGAGGCAGAGGGTGAGATGCAGAGGGCGAGAGGCAGAGGGCGAGAGGCAGAGGGCGAGCGGCAGAGGGCGAGAAGGAGAGGCAGAGAGGCAGAGGGCGAGAGGCAGAGGGCGAGAGGCAGAGGGCGAGAGGGAGAGGGAGAGAGGGAGAGGGCGAGAGGCAGAGGGCGAGAGGCAGAGGGAGAGAGGCAGAGGGCGAGAGGCAGAGGGCGAGGGGCATGGGGCGAGAGGCAGAGGGAGAGAGGCAGAGGGCGAGAGGCATGGGGCGAGAGGCAGAGGGTGAGAGGCAGAGGGCGAGAGGCAGAGGGCGAGAGGCAGAGGGTGAGAGGCAGAGGGTGAGAGGCAGGGGGCGAGAGGGAGAGGGCGAGAGCCAGAGGGCGAGAGGCAGAGGGCGAGATGCAGAGGGCGAGGGGCATGGGGCGAGAGGCAGAGGGCGAGCGGCAGAGGGCGAGAGGCAGAGGGCGAGAGGCAGAGGGCAAGAGGCTGAGGGTGAGAGGCAGAGGGCGAGGGGCATGGGGCCAGAGGCAGAGGGCGAGAGGGAGAGGGCGAGAGCCAGAGGGCGAGAGGCAGAGGGCGAGATGCAGAGGGCGAGGGGCATGGGGCGAGAGGCAGAGGGCGAGCGGCAGAGGGGGAGAGGCAGAGGGCGAGAGGCAGAGGGCGAGAGGCAGAGGGCGAGAGGCAGAGGGCGAGAGGCTGAGGGTGAGAGGCAGAGGGCGAGGGGCATGGGGCCAGAGGCAGAGGGCGAGAGGCAGAGTGCGAGAGGCAGAGGGCGAGGGGCATGGGGCGAGAGGCAGAGGGCGAGAGGCAGAGGGTGAGAGGCAGAGGGCGAGATGCAGAGGCGAGGGGCATGGGGCGAGAGGCAGAGGGCAAGAGGCAGAGGGCGAGAGGCAGAGGGCGAGAGGCAGAGGGAGAGAGGCAGAGGGCGAGAGGCAGAGGGCGAGAGGCAGAGGGCGAGGGGCATGGGGCGAGAGGCAGAGGGCGAGAG
The DNA here is from genome assembly GCF_052327205.1 of Somniosus microcephalus. Classification (NCBI taxonomy): domain Eukaryota; kingdom Metazoa; phylum Chordata; class Chondrichthyes; order Squaliformes; family Somniosidae; genus Somniosus; species Somniosus microcephalus. The sequence goes on from NW_028225185.1 coordinate 40,443,487, forward strand.
GCAGAGGGAGAGAGGCAGAGGGCGAGAGGCAGAGGGCGAGAGGCAGAGGGCGAGGGGCATGGGGCGAGAGGCAGAGGGCAAGAGGCAGAGGGCGAGAGGCAGAGGGCGAGAGGCAGAGGGAGAGAGGCAGAGTGCGAGAGGCAGAGGGCGAGAGGCAGAGGGCGAGAGGCAGAGGGTGAGAGGCAGAGGGTGAGAGGCAGAGGGCAAGGGGCATGGGGCGTGAGGCAGAGGGCGAGAGGCAGAGGACGAGAGGCAGAGGGCGAGATGCATGGGGCGAGGGGCATGGGGCGAGAGGCAGAGGGCGAGAGGCAGAGGGCGAGAGGCATAGGGCGAGAGGGAGAGGGCGAGAGCGAGAGGGAGAGGGTGAGAGGGAGAGGGCGAGAGGGAGAGAGGGAGAGAGGGAGAGGGAGAGAGGCAGAGGGCGAGAGGCAGAGGGAGAAAGGCAGAGGGCGAGAGGCATAGGGCGAGAGGGAGAGGGCGAGAGGGAGAGGGCGAGAGGGAGAGGGTGAGAGGGAGAGGGCGAGAGGGAGAGAGGGAGAGAGGGAGAGGGAGAGAGGGAGAGAGGCAGAGTGCGAGAGGCAGAGGGCGAGAGGCAGAGGGCGAGAGGGAGAGGGCGAGAGGGAGAGGGCGAGAGGGAGAGGGCGAGAGGAAGAGAGGGAGAGAGGGAGAGGGCGAGAGGCAGTGGGCGAGAGGCAGAGGGCGAGAGGCAGAGGGCTAGAGGCAGAGGGCGAGAGGGAGAGGGCGAGAGGGAGAGAGGCAGAGGGCGAGAGGCAGAGGGCGAGAGGCAGAGGGCGAGATTGAGGTGGTTGATATTGAGGCTTTGGAAAGGGTGCAGAGGAGGAGGAGGCACTAGACTAATTCCCAGTCTAAAGCATCTTAGTTATCAAGATAGGCTGAAAGAGTTGGGACTTTCTACCTTAGAGAAGCGTAGACCACACGACTAAAAAATGATTGCTTTCCCCACCTTCCAGCGGCCATTGTACCATCAATCACGCCCAGGGCAGGTACAGCATGGGTTCGATCCAGAGTAAAGCTCCCTCTACACTCTCCCATCAAACACTCCCAGGGCAGGTACAGCACGGGTTAGATACAGAGTAAAGCTCCCTCTACACTGTCCCATCAACACTTCCAGGGCAGGTAAAGCACGGGTTAGATCCAGAGTAAAGCTCCCTCTACACTGTCCCATCAAACACTCCCAGGGCAGGTACAGCACGGGTTAGATACAGAGTAAAGCTCCCTCTACACTGTCCCATCAAACACTCCCGGGGCAGGTAAAGCACGGGTTAGATACAGAGTAAAGCTCCCTCTACACTGTCCCATCAAACACTCCCAGGGCAGGTACAGCACGGGTTAGATACAGATTAAAGCTCCCTCTACACTGTCCCATCAAACACTCCCAGGGCAGGTACAGCACGGGTTAGATCTAGAGTAAAGCTCCCTTTACACTGTCCCATCAAACACAGCGAGAGACAGCGAGAGAGAGACCGAGCCAGCGAGAGAAAGCGAGAGAGCCACTGAGAGAGAGAGCCAGCGAGAGAGCGAGCCAGCGAGGGAGCGCGAGCGAGCGAGAGAGCAACTGAGAGAGCGAGAGAGTGAGAGAGCGAGAGAGTGAGATAGCGGGAGAGTGAGAAACAGCGAGTTGGGGATTGATACAGGGCTAACAGGTGAGAGCAGGGCAGTGGGATTACTTTGGGATTGATGCAGGACTATGGGGAGAGAGCGGGGCAGTGGGATAAGTTTGGGATTGATGCAGGGCTATGGGGTGAGAGCGGGGCAGTGTGATTACTTTGTGGATTGATACAGGGCTTTGGGGAGAGAGCGGGGCAGTGGGATTAGGTTGGGGATTGATACAGGGCTTTGGGGAGAGAGCGGGGCAGTGGGATTAGGTTGGGGATTGATACAGGGCTATGGGGTGAGAGCGGGGCAGTGTGATTACTTTGTGGATTGATACAGGGCTTTGGGGAGAGAGCGGGGCAGTGGGATAAGTTTGGGATTGATGCAGGGCTATGGGGTGAGAGCGGGGCAGTGTGATTACTTTGTGGATTGATACAGGGCTTTGGGGAGAGAGCGGGGCAGTGGGATTAGGTTGGGGATTGATACAGGGCTTTGGGGAGAGAGCGGGGCAGTGGGATTAGGTTGGGGATTGATACAGGGCTATGGGGTGAGAGCGGGGCAGTGTGATTACTTTGTGGATTGATACAGGGCTTTGGGGAGAGAGCGGGGCAGTGTGATTACTTCGTGGATTGATACAGGGCTTTGGGGAGAGAGCGGGGCAGTGGGATAAGTTTGGGATTGATGCAGGGCTATGGGGTGAGAGCGGGGCAGTGTGATTACTTTGTGGATTGATACAGGGCTTTGGGGAGAGAGCGGGGCAGTGGGATTAGGTTGGGGATTGATACAGGGCTTTGGGGAGAGAGCGGGGCAGTGGGATTAGGTTGGGGATTGATACAGGGCTTTGGGGAGAGAGCGGGGCAGTGGGATTAGGTTGGGGATTGATACAGGGCTAACAGGAGAGAGCGGGGCAGTGGGATTAGGTTGGGGATTGATACAGGGCTATGGGGAGAGAGCGGGGCAGTGTGATTACTTTGTGGATTGATACAGGGCTTTGGGGAGAGAGCGGGGCAGTGGGATTAGGTTGGGGATTGATACAGGGCTTTGGGGAGAGAGCGGGGCAGTGGGATTAGGTTGGGGATTGATACAGGGCTTTGGGGAGAGAGCGGGGCAGTGGGATTAGGTTGGGGATTGATACAGGGCTATGGGGAGAGAGCGGGGCAGTGGGATTAGGTTGGGGATTGATACAGGGCTTTGGGGAGAGAGCGGGGCAGTGGGATTAGGTTGGGGATTGATACAGGGCTTTGGGGAGAGAGCGGCGCAGTGGGATTAGGTTGGGGATTGATACAGGGCTATGGGGAGAGAGCGGGGCAGTGGGATTAGGTTGTGGATTGATACAGGGCTTTGGGGAGAGAGCGGGGCAGTGGGATTAGTTTGGGGATTGATACAGGGCTTTGGGGAGAGAGCGGGGCAGTGGGATTAGGTTGGGGATTGATACAGGGCTTTGGGGAGAGAGCGGGGCAGTGGGATTAGGTTGGGGATTGATACAGGGCTATGGGGAGAGAGCGGGGCAGTGGGATTAGGTTGTGGATTGATACAGGGCTTTGGGGAGAGAGCGGGGCAGTGGGATTAGTTTGGGGATTGATACAGGGCTTTGGGGAGAGAGCGGGGCAGTGGGATTAGGTTGGGGATTGATACAGGGCTAACAGGAGAGAGCAGGGCAGTGGGATTACTTTGGGACTGAGACAGAGAGGTGTCAAGTAGCTGATCCCAGTCCACTTTGGACAGATCCTGCCGTATCATATTAAAATCGGCCTGTTGTTTGCTAAATTTCCCCACTGAACTCATTGTTAATCAGCTTTATCAAAACGTGCCTGGATCTCCTGGTATATTTCAATACTGAACCTCGGTAGATTAAATAAACGTGTTACCGTGATTTGATTTAAATGGAGAGGAGGGATTCACATGTGGACGAATGTTGGTCTGCAGATATCTGGGTTCACCTGAGAAAAATGATGCAATAATAGACAATTAAAGTCTGTTCTGGGTATTCTTACTGAGATTTGAATGAATTTTAGGCCGTGAGACTCACTGTCTTATACACAGGAGTGAAGGATTACATGAAACAAAGATAATGGCCCTGAAATCATGGTCTCCGTAACGACGACTTAGGCCTTGGTAGAGGCCCCGCAAGTTCCGTGTTTCCGTCTGCGCTGTGTATGCGCTGAATCCCCAGACTTGCAATCTGTCAAGGTTTGCTACAGAATCGATAGAGTAAAGCTCTCTTTAAACACTCTCAGGGCAGGTACAGCACGGGTTAGATACAGAGTAAATCTCCCTCTACACTGTCCCATCAAACACTCCCAGGGCAGGTACAACACGGGTTAGATACAGAGTAAAGCTCCCTCTACACTGTCCCATCAAACACTCCCAGGGCAGGTACAGCACGGGTTAGGTACAGAGTAAAGCTCCCTCTACACTGTCCCATCAAACACTCCCAGGGCAGGTACAGCACGGGTTAGGTACAGAGTAAAGCTCCCTCTACACTGTCCCCATCAAACACTCCCAGGGCAGGTACAGCACGGGTTAGATACAGAGTAAATCTCCCTCTACACTGTCCCATCAAACACTCCCAGGGCAGGTACAGCACGGGTTAGATACAGAGTAAAGCTCCCTCTACACTGTCCCATCAAACACTCCCAGGGCAGGTACAGCACGGGTTACATACAGAGTAAATCTCCCTCTACACTGTCCCATCAAACACTCCCAGGGCAGGTACAGCACGGGTTAGATACAGAGTAAAGCTCCCTCCAAACTGTCCCATCAAACACTCCCAGGGCAGGTACAGCACGGGTTAGGTACAGAGTAAAGCTCCCTCTACACTGTCCCCATCAAACACTCCCTGGGCAGGTACAGCACGGGTTAGATACAGAGTAAATCTCCCTCTACACTGTCCCATCAAACACTCCCAGGGCAGGTACAGCACGGGTTAGATACAGAGTAAAGCTCCCTCTACACTGTCCCATCAAACACTCCCAGGGCAGGTACAGCACGGGTTACATACAGAGTAAATCTCCCTCTACACTGTCCCATCAAACACTCCCAGGGCAGGTACAGCACGGGTTAGATAAAGAGTAAAGCTCCTTCTACACTGTCCCATCAAACACTCCCAGGGCAGGTACAGCACGGGTTAGATACAGAGTAAAGCTCCATCTACATTGTCCCATCAAACACTCCCGGGGCAGGTACAGCACGGGCTAGATACAGAGTAAAGCTCCCTCTACACTGTCCCATCAAACACTCCCAGGGCAGGTACAGCACGGGTTAGATACAGAGTAAAGTTCCCTCTAAACTGCCCCATCAAACACTCTCAGGGCAGGTACAGCACGGGTTAGATACAGAGTAAAGCTCCCTCTGCACTGTCCCATCAAACACTCCCAGGGAAGGTACAGCACGGGTTAGATACAGAGTAAAGCTCCATCTACACTGTCCCATCAAACATTCCCAGGGCAGGTACAGCACGGGTTAGATACAGAGTAAAGCTCACTCTACACTGTCCCATCAAACACTCCCAGGGAAGGTACAGCACAGGGTTAGATACAGAGTAAAGCTCCCTCTACACTGTCCCAACAAACACTCCCAGGGCAGGTACAGCACGTGTTAGATACAGAGTGAAGCTCCCTCTACACTGTCCCATCAAACACTCCCAGGGAAGGTACAGCACGGGTTAGATACAGAGTAAAACCTCCTCTACACTGTCCCATCAAACACTCCCAGAGCAGGTACAGCACGGGTTAGATACAGAGTAAATCTCCCTCTACACTGTCCCATCAAACACTCTCAGGGCAGGTTCAGCACGGGTTAGGTACAGAGTAAAGCTCCCTCTACACTGTCCCATCAAACACTCTCAGGGCAGGTACAGCACAGGTTAGATACAGAGTAAAGCTCCCTCTACACTGTCTCATCAAACACTCCCAGAGCAGGTACAGCACGGGTTAGATACAGAGTAAATCTCCCTCTACACTGCCCCATCAAACACTCTCAGGGCAGGTTCAGCACGGGTTAGGTACAGAGTAAAGCTCCCTCTACACTGTCCCATCAAACACTCCCACAGCAGGTACAGCACGGGTTAGATACAGAGTAAAGCTCCCTCTACACTGTCCCATCAAACACTCCCAGGGCAGGTACAGCACGTGTTAGATACAGAGTAAAGCTCCCTCTACACTGCCTCATCAAACACTCCCAGGGCAGGTACAGCACGGATTAGGTACAGAGTAAAGCTCCCTCTACACTGTCCCATCAAACACTCCCACAGCAGGTACAGCACGCGTTAGATACAGAGTAAAGCTCCCTCTACACTGCCCCATCAACACTCCCAGGGCAGGTGCAGCACGGGTTAGGTATAGAGTAAAGCTCCCTCTACACTGCCCCATCAACACTCCCAGGGCAGGTACAGCACGGGTTAGATACAGAGTAAAGCTCCCTCTACACTGCCCCATCAAACACTCCCAGGGCAGGTACAGCACGGGTTAGGTACAGAGTAAAGCTCCCTCTACACTGCCCCATCAACACTCCCAGGACAGGTACAGCACGGGTTAGGTATTGAGTAAAGCTCCCTCTACACTGTCCCATCAAACACTCCCAGGGCAGGTACAGCACGGGTTAGGTACAGAGTAAAGATCCCTCTACACTGTACCATCAAGCACTCCCAGAGCAGGTACAGCACCGGTTAGACACAGAGTAAAGCTCCCTCTACACTGTCCCATCAAACACTCCCGGGGCAGGTACAGCACGGGTTAGATACAGAGGGAAGCTCCCTCTACACTGTCCCAGCAAACACTCCCAGGGCAGGTACAGCACGGGTTAGATACAGAGTAAAGCTCCCTCTACACTGTCCCATCAAACATTCCCAGGGCAGGTACAGCACGGGTTAGGTACAGAGTAAAGCTCCCTCTACACTGTCCCATCAAACACTCCCAGGGCAGGTACAGCACGGGTTAGATACAGAGTAAAGCTCCCTCTACACTGTCCCATCAAACACTCCCAGGGCAGGTACAGCACGGGTTAGATACAGAGTAAAGCTCCCTCTACACTGTCCCATCAAACACTCCCAGGGCAGGTACAGCACAGGCTAGATACAGAGTAAAGCTCCCTCTACACTGTCCCATCAAACACTCCCAGGGCAGGTACAGCACGGGTTACATACAGAGTAAATCTCCCTCTACACTGTCCCATCAAACACTCCCAGGGCAGGTACAGCACGGGTTAGATAAAGAGTAAAGCTCCTTCTACACTGTCCCATCAAACACTCCCAGGGCAGGTACAGCACGGGTTAGATACAGAGTAAAGCTCCATCTACATTGTCCCATCAAACACTCCTGGGGCAGGTACAGCACGGGCTAGATACAGAGTAAAGCTCCCTCTACACTGTCCCATCAAACACTCCCAGGGCAGGTACAGCACGGGTTAGATACAGAGTAAAGTTCCCTCTAAACTGCCCCATCAAACACTCTCAGGGCAGGTACAGCACGGGTTAGATACAGAGTAAAGCTCCCTCTGCACTGTCCCATCAAACACTCCCAGGGAAGGTACAGCACGGGTTAGATACAGAGTAAAGCTCCATCTACACTGTCCCATCAAACATTCCCAGGGCAGGTACAGCACGGGTTAGATACAGAGTAAAGCTCACTCTACACTGTCCCATCAAACACTCCCAGGGAAGGTACAGCACAGGGTTAGATACAGAGTAAAGCTCCCTCTACACTGTCCCAACAAACACTCCCAGGGCAGGTACAGCACGTGTTAGATACAGAGTGAAGCTCCCTCTACACTGTCCCATCAAACACTCCCAGGGAAGGTACAGCACGGGTTAGATACAGAGTAAAACCTCCTCTACACTGTCCCATCAAACACTCCCAGAGCAGGTACAGCACGGGTTAGATACAGAGTAAATCTCCCTCTACACTGTCCCATCAAACACTCTCAGGGCAGGTTCAGCACGGGTTAGGTACAGAGTAAAGCTCCCTCTACACTGTCCCATCAAACACTCTCAGGGCAGGTACAGCACAGGTTAGATACAGAGTAAAGCTCCCTCTACACTGTCTCATCAAACACTCCCAGAGCAGGTACAGCACGGGTTAGATACAGAGTAAATCTCCCTCTACACTGCCCCATCAAACACTCTCAGGGCAGGTTCAGCACGGGTTAGGTACAGAGTAAAGCTCCCTCTACACTGTCCCATCAAACACTCCCACAGCAGGTACAGCACGGGTTAGATACAGAGTAAAGCTCCCTCTACACTGTCCCATCAAACACTCCCAGGGCAGGTACAGCACGTGTTAGATACAGAGTAAAGCTCCCTCTACACTGCCTCATCAAACACTCCCAGGGCAGGTACAGCACGGATTAGGTACAGAGTAAAGCTCCCTCTACACTGTCCCATCAAACACTCCCACAGCAGGTACAGCACGCGTTAGATACAGAGTAAAGCTCCCTCTACACTGCCCCATCAACACTCCCAGGGCAGGTGCAGCACGGGTTAGGTATAGAGTAAAGCTCCCTCTACACTGCCCCATCAACACTCCCAGGGCAGGTACAGCACGGGTTAGATACAGAGTAAAGCTCCCTCTACACTGCCCCATCAAACACTCCCAGGGCAGGTACAGCACGGGTTAGGTACAGAGTAAAGCTCCCTCTACACTGCCCCATCAACACTCCCAGGACAGGTACAGCACGGGTTAGGTATTGAGTAAAGCTCCCTCTACACTGTCCCATCAAACACTCCCAGGGCAGGTACAGCACGGGTTAGGTACAGAGTAAAGATCCCTCTACACTGTACCATCAAGCACTCCCAGAGCAGGTACAGCACCGGTTAGACACAGAGTAAAGCTCCCTCTACACTGTCCCATCAAACACTCCCGGGGCAGGTACAGCACGGGTTAGATACAGAGGGAAGCTCCCTCTACACTGTCCCAGCAAACACTCCCAGGGCAGGTACAGCACGGGTTAGATACAGAGTAAAGCTGCCTCTACACTGTCCCATCAAACATTCCCAGGGCAGGTACAGCACGGGTTAGGTACAGAGTAAAGCTCCCTCTACACTGTCCCATCAAACACTCCCAGGGCAGGTACAGCACGGGTTAGATACAGAGTAAAGCTCCCTCTACACTGTCCCATCAAACACTCCCAGGGCAGGTACAGCACGGGTTAGATACAGAGTAAAGCTCCCTCTACACTGTCCCATCAAACACTCCCAGGGCAGGTACAGCACAGGCTAGATACAGAGTAAAGCTCCCTCTACACTGTCCCATCAAACACTTCCAGGGCAGGTACAGCACGGGTTAGATACAGAGTAAAGCTCCATCTACAGTCTCCCATGCAGGTTGTTGTCAAAAGGAATCATAAAACTCCAGAAATGGTGTAATGATGGATTGTAAAAGAACAAAATCCTTAAAGTGGATACAGGGTTTTAATTGAAGAGGGTGAGGGGCTGGTGTTAGAATGGGCTTCCTCGGGAGACGCAGGCGGTGAGGCTCCGGCTTCCTCTTCCTCCTCGCCTGGGGCATCGCTGCCACTGGCAGGTTGAGGGACAGGCTGGTCAGCTGGTGGTTCACTATCTGAAAGCAGGTAGTTACAAGAGTGGCGTTAGCGTGAGGACAGGGGGGCAGTAAGGGAGCAAGGACTGGAGACAGTTAGTAAGTTGGATTGAAAGTGTAAAAGGCTGGTGTTTTGAGGGGCGAGTGGTGTGAGAGAGGAGAGAAAGCTGATGACCATACCACTGCTGTCCCCAAGGGGGTCGACCACTCCAGCGGTCATGGCACGTATGGCTGACAACGATCCTGTGCACTCTCGCCTCCAAATTGGTGAGGATGTGTAGATCAGCTGGTCGTCCTCCTCCCGTGCGTTGCTGCTCCCGGCTGTTGTGAGAGAGCTTGGCCTGCAAGAAAAAGGAAGGCATCTGAGTGAATGTGCTTGCCTGATGTGCCTCCCATAGTTGAATAGCCCTTAATGTATGCAGATTCTGAGGGGGATTGACAGGGTAGATGCTGAGAGGATGTTTCCCCTCGTGGGGCAATCTAGAACGAGGGGGCACAGTTTCAGGATAAGGGGTCGCCCATTTAAGGCGGAGATGAGGAGGAATTTCTTCTCCCAGAGGATGGGGAATCTGTGGAATTCTCGACCCCAGAGCGCTGTGGAGGCGGAGTCAGTGAATATATTCAAGGCGGAGATAGACAGATAGGGGAGTCAAGGGTCATGGGGAACAGGCAGGTCAGTGAAGTTGAGGCCAAGATCAGATCAGCCATGATGTTATTGAGGGGGAAGAGATAGAGAGAGAGAGCAGCTGCAAACTCACTCAGACACCAATGACAGCCAGGAATTGAAAACATCATCAAAATGGCTGCTGTGGGGGGAGGGGTGGGTGGTGAGCTCATCAAAATGGACACAGCCGGCAGGAATTGACATCATCAAAAATTGACACTCCTAGGCTGCACCCCTTCAAAATGGGTCTGAGAGCGAGAGAGTGACAGACAGGGACAGACATAGAGAGACAAACAACCCCAGATTTCAAGGAATTGGATGACCTGTCAAAATTGAGATTAGTCCTAGGAGAAGGAGACAGACCATACCTTGGGGCCAAATATGTAACAACATGTCACAACCTGAGGACTGTTTAAAATTAAGACTGTTTAAAATTAATATTGAACGTACCAAATGAAGTACAAAGACTGTTTAAAATTAATATTGAACGTACCAAATGAAGTACAAAGACTGTTTAAAATTAATATTGTTTCAAAGTAATATTGTTTGTACCCAACAAATGTCAAATCGATTGACACCTACAGAATGTTGGAAAACTGTACCTTTTTGCTATGTAAGCTTTGGCAATATGGTTCTCTGTAAACTTTCATGCCAATAAAGCATTTGAATTGAATTGGAATTGGAATTGGACAGAGAGAGATAGACAGAGAGAGATAGAGAGAGTTTGCAAAAGCTGGTGTTTGTGTGAGATGTGGTTCAGGTCTATTATTATCAGCTGTTGCTGGATTAAACCCTATTGATTTCATTCGGGCCTGGTCCACATGTAATGTTGGTGTGTGTATGTGACTTTTTTGCACTTTATTGGTGACTCTCAGTCACCCAGGGAGATATCTGTACACTGACTCGTGTCTCTCAGTCCCTCTCGCTCAGCGAGATATCTGTACCTTGACTGGTGTCTCTCAGTCCCTCTCTCCCAGGGAGATGTTTCTGCACTGACTCGTGTCTCTCAGTCCCTCTCGCTCAGCGAGATATCTGTACACTGACTCGTGTCTCTCTGTCCCACTCCCTCGGGGAGATATCTGTACACTGACTGGTGTCTCTCAGTCCCTCTCTCTCAGGGAGATATCTGTACACTGACTGGTGTCTCTCAGTACCTCTCCCTCTGGGAGATATCTGCACACTGACTGGTGTCACTCAGTACCTCTCCCTCAGGGAGATATCTGTACACTGACTGGTGTCTCTCAGTCCCTCTCTCTCAGGGAGATATCTGTACACTGACTGGTGTCTCTCAGTACCTCTCCCTCTGGGAGATATCTGCACACTGACTGGTGTCACTCAGTACCTCTCCCTCAGGGAGATATCTGTACACTGACTGGTGTACCGCTCTCTCTATGTGCCTCTCTGTATATTGATCTCTCTCTATAGTTCTGTATCTCTCTCTACCTTTCCGTTATTAATTTATAATTTTATATTTCTTGAAATCTCTACACCTTCTCTCTTTGAAACTCTCAGAATGCCTGTTCTCAATTTCTCTCAGGCCTATTATTTGAGAGAGACATTTTAAAGTTAAACAGAACCTGCTCCAAAGTCACAGGAGATGCAGAACTAGAATGTGTGGTAACACCTGCTGCCTCATCTGGTCTGGTTTTGTATATTCCACCATCTCGTGTGTTTCAAGACTCTGGCGTTGGCCAGACATTGATTACCCATTCCATTGTCTTGGGCTGTTTACTATGAACATCTTAACCTGTTTCTGATCTACACAGGATGCAACAGATCAGAGTGCTGGCCTGGGCAAAACCGGCACCTCCATTCAACAATGGCACTGCAATGATATCATACAGTTCAACAATGCAGGAATGTCGCAAACAGCATTTGATCCCATATCCTCCATTAACTTTAAACACTCAAATCTTTCAGGTGAAGAAACTACATTTACCAGCTAGATTCCAAACCACAACTTCAATTGTTTAAGGCATAAAAAATGTCACAGAAATGTGATTTCTTGTTGTTATTTTACAATTTACAAATATACACACAATTTGGGTCACTGAATTATAAACAAAAAGCAGGAAAAGCTATGACTTAACAGAAATAAACATTGGTTTTGCTGTCCAGTAAGAAAGACAAGTCAGACTGACTTGGAAATGTTCACTCATATGTTGACGTAATGATTTATAATTTACCAATTTCGCTTCTGATGCTTTTCTCTCAAACATTCCCCACAATATTAATCCCTGCTCTTATCACGAGGAGTGTTGAATTATTTTAAGTACTTTGCAATTAATAGCGGGAAGCAAACTTCATTGTACTCACAATTTTTAATCTTCAATTTCAAACATTCAACCAAATCGAATTGAACATTATCAGAGTATTTTCTGTGTCTTTCTCTATAAACAAAGAGTGGTTTCTTCTAAAGTAGCTTCCTGCAATTTTTATACATCATTACGTAACTCTTGTTTCGATGAACACTCAATTAACCTGTGGAGCCTATACTCATTGGAGTTTAGAAGAATGAGAGGGGATCAACATCAGTAGAAATACATAAATTAATGCAGGGCGCTGGGGGAGAGAGGTTACTGAGTGACAGTGTGAGGGAGCTGGGTTAACGTAGAGGCATAGCCAGTAAGACAGGGCGCTGGGGGAGTGGGGTTACTGAGTGACAGTGTGAGGGAGCAGGCCTAACATCAGTAGAGATACAGTCAGTGACACAGGGCGCTGGGGGAGAGGGTTACTGAGTGACAGTGTGAGGTAGCTGGATTAACATCAGTAGAGATACAGTCAGTAACACAGGGCGCTGGGGGAGAGGGTTACTGAGTGACAGTGTGAGGTAGCTGGATTAACATCAGTAGAGATACAGTCAGTAACACAGGGCGCTGGGGGAGAGGGTTTACTGAGTGACAGTGTGAGGGAGCTGGATTAACATCAGTAGAGATACAGTCAGTAACACAGGGCGCTGGGGGAGAGGGGTTACTGAGTGACAGTGTGAGGGAGCTGGATTAACATCAGTAGAGATACAGTCAGTAACACAGGGCGCTGGGGGAGAGGGTTACTGAGTGACAGTGTGAGGGAGCTGGAGTAACATCAGTAGAGATACAGTCAGTAACACAGGTCACTGGGGGAGAGGGTTACTGAGTGACAGTGTGAGGGAGCTGGAGTAACATCAGTAGAGATACAGTCAGTAACACAGGACGCTGGGGGAGAGGGGTTACTGAGTGACAGTGTGGGGGAGCTGGGTTAACATCAGTAGAGATACAGTCAGTATCACAGGGCGCTGGGGGAGAGGGGTTACTGAGTGACAGTGTGGGGGAGCTGGGTTAACATCAGTAGAGATACACTCAGTATCACAGGGCGCTGGGGTTGAGGGGTTACTGAGTGACAGTGTGAGGGAGCTGGATTAACATCAGTAGAGATACGGTCAGTGACACAGGGCGCTGGGGAGAGGGTTACTGAGTGACAGTGTGAGGGAGCTGGATTAACATCAGTAGAGATACAGTCAGTAACACAGGGTGCTGGGGGAGAGGGTTACTGAGTGACAGTGTGAGGGAGCTGGATTAACATCAGTAGAGATACAGTCAGTAACACAGGGCGCTGGGGGAGAGGGTTACTGAGTGACAGTGTGAGGGAGCTGGATTAACATCAGTAGAGATACAGTCAGTAACACAGGGCGCTGGGGGAGAGGGTTACGGAGTGACAGTGTGAGCGAGCTGGATTAACATCAGTAGAGATACAGTCAGTAACACAGGGCGCTGGGGGAGATATCTGTACACTGACTGGTGTCACTCAGTACCTCTCTCTCAGGGAGATATCTGTGCACTGACTGGTGTCTCTCAGTACCTCTCTCTCAGGGAGATATTTGTACACTGACTGGTGTCTCTGAGTCCCTCTCTCTCTCAGGGAGATATCTGTACACTGACTGGTGTCTCTGAGTCCCTCTCGCTCTCAGGGAGATATCTGTACACTGACTGGTGTCTCTCAGTCCCTCTCCCTCAGGGAGATATCTGTACCTTGACTGGTGTCTCTCAGTCCCTCTCTCCCAGGGAGATATTTGTGCACTGACTGGTATCTCTTTATCCGTCTCCCTCAGGGAAATATCTGCACACTGAGTGGTGTCTCTCAGCCCACTCCCTCAGGGAGATATCTGTGCACTGACTGGTGTGTCTCAGTACCTCTCCCTCAGGGAGATATCTGTACACTGACTGGTGTCTCTCAGTACCTCTCCCTCAGGGAGGTATCTGCACACTGACTGGTGTCTCTCAGTACTTCTCCCTCTGGGAGATATCTGCACACTGACTGGTGTCAGTCAGTACCTCTCCTTCAGGGAGATATCTGTACACTGACTGGTGTCTCTCTGTCCCACTCCCTCGAGGAGATATCTGTACACTGACTGATGTCTCTCAGTCCCTCTCTCTCAGGGAGATATCTGTACACTGACTGGTGTCTATCTTTCCCTCTCCCTCTGGGAGATTTCTGTACACTGACTGGTGTCTCTCAGTACCTCTCCCTCAGGGAGATATCTGTACACTGACTGGTGTCTCTCAGTCCCTCACCCTCAGGGAGATATCTGCACACTGACTGGTGTCTCTCAGTCCCCTCTCTCTCAGGGAGATATCTGTACACTGACTGGTGTCACTCAGTACCTCTCCATCAGGGAGATATCTGTACACTGACTGGTGTCTCTCAGTCCCCTCTCTCTCAGGGAGATATCTTTACACTGACTGGTGTCTCTCAGTACCTCTCCCTCAGGGAGATATCTGTACACTGACTGGTGTCACTCAGTCCCTCCCTCTCAGGGAGATATCTGTACACTGACTGGTGTCTCTCAGTCCCTCTCTCTCAGGGAGATATCTGTACACTGACTGGTGTCACTCAGTCCCCTCTCCCTCAGGGAGATATCTGTACACTGACTGGTGTCTCTCAGTCCCTCTCTCTCAGGGAGATATCTGTACACTGACTGGTGTCTCTCAGTCCCCTCTCCCTCAGGGAGATATCTGTACACTGACTGGTGTCTCTCAGTACCTCTCCCTCAGGGAGATATCTGTACACTGACTGGTGTCTCTCAGTACCTCTCCCTCAGGGAGATATCTGTACACTGACTGGTGTCTCTCAGTCCCTCTCTCTCAGGGAGATATCTGTACACTGACTGGTGTCACTCAGTCCCTCTCCCCCTGGGAGATATCTGTACACTGACTGGTGTCACTCAGTACCTCTCTCTCAGGGAGATATCTGTACACTGACTGGTGTCTCTCAGTCGCTCCCTCTCAGGGAGATATCTGTACTCTGACTGGTGTCTCTCTGTCCCTCTCCCTCAGGGAGATATCTGTACACTGACTGGTGTCACTCAGTACCTCTCCCTCAGGGAGATATCTGTACACTGACTGGTGTCTCTCAGTCCCTCCCTCTCAGGGAGATATCTGTACAATGACTGGTGTCTCTCAGTCCCTCACTCTCAGGGAGATACCTGCACACTGACTGGTGTCACTCAGTACCTCTCTCTCAGGAAGATATCTGTACACTGACTGGTATCTATCAGTCCCTCTCTCTCAGGGAGATACCTGTACACTGACTGGTGTCACTCAGTGCCTCTCTCTCAGGGACATATCTGTACACTGACTGGTGTCTCTCAGTCCCTCTCCCTCAGGGAGATATCTGTACACTGACTGGTGTCACTCAGTCCCTCTCTCTCAGGGAGATGTCTGTACACTGACTGGTGTCACTCAGTCCCTCTCTCTCAGGGAGATATCTGTACACTGACTGTTGTCTCTCAGTCCCTCTCTCTCAGGGAGATATCTGTACACTGACTGGTGTCTCTCAGTCCCTCTCCCTCAGGGAGATATCTGTACACTGACTGGTGTCTCTCAGTCCCTCTCCCTCAGGGAGATATCTGTACACTGACTGGTGTCACTCAGTCCCTCTCTCTCAGGGAGATATCTGTACACTGACTGGTGTCTCTCAGTCCCCTCTCTCAGGGAGATATCTGTACATTGACTGGTGTCTCTCAGTCCCCTCTCTCTCAGGGAGATATCTGTACACTGACTGGTGTCTCTCAGTCCCCTCTCTCTCAGTGAGGTATCTGTACACTGACTGGTGTCTCTCAGTCCCTCTCCCTCAGGGAGTTATCTGTACACTGACTGGTGCCTCTCAGTCCCTCTCGCTCAGGGAGATATCTGTACACTGACTGGTGTCACTCAGTACCTCTCCCTCAGGGAGATATCTGTACACTGACTGGTGTCTCTCAGTCCCTCTCCCTCAGGGAGATATCTGTACACTGACTGGTGTCTCTCAGCCCCTCGCCCTCTGGGAGATATCTGTACACTGACTGGTGTCACTCAGTCCCTCTCCCTCAGGGAGATATCTGTACACTGAATGGTGTCACTCAGTCCCCTCTCCCTCAGGGAGATATCTGTACACTGACTGGTGTCTCTCAGTCCCTCGCCCTCAGGGAGATATCTGTACACTGACTGGTGTCTCTCAGTCCCCTCTCTCTCAGGGAGATATCTGTACACTGACTGGTGTCTCTCAGTCCCTCTCTCTCTGGGAGATATCTGTACACTGACTGGTGTCTCTCAGTCCCCTCTCTCTCTGGGAGATATCTGTACACTGACTGGTGTCTCTCAGTCCCCTCTCTCTCAGGGAGATATCTGTACACTGACTGGTGTCTCTCAGTCCCTCTCTCTCTGGGAGATATCTGTACACTGACTGGTGTCTCTCAGTCCCCTCTCTCTCAGGGAGATATCTGTACACTGACTGGTGTCTCTCAGTCCCTCTCTCTCAGGGAGATATCTGTACACTGACTGGTGTCTCTCAGTCCCCTTTCTCTCAGGGAGATATCTGTACACTGACTGGTGTCTCTCAGTCCCCTCTCTCTCACGGAGATATCTGTACACTGACTGGTGTCTCTCAGTCCCTCTCTCTCTGGGAGATATCTGTACACTGACTGGTGTCTCTCAGTCCCCTCTCTCTCAGGGAGATATCTGTACACTGACTGGTGTCTCTCAGTCCCCTTTCTCTCACGGAGATATCTGTACACTGACTGGTGTCACTCTGTCCCTCTCCCTCAGGGAGATATCTGTACACTGACTGGTGTCTCTCAGTCCCTCACCCTCAGGGAGATATCTGCACACTGACTGGTGTCTCTCAGTCCCCTCTCTCTCAGGGAGATATCTGTACACTGACTGGTGTCACTCAGTACCTCTCCATCAGGGAGATATCTGTACACTGACTGGTGTCTCTCAGTCCCCTCTCTCTCAGGGAGATATCTTTACACTGACTGGTGTCTCTCAGTACCTCTCCCTCAGGGAGATATCTGTACACTGACTGGTGTCACTCAGTCCCTCCCTCTCAGGGAGATATCTGTACACTGACTGGTGTCTCTCAGTCCCTCTCTCTCAGGGAGATATCTGTACACTGACTGGTGTCACTCAGTCCCCTCTCCCTCAGGGAGATATCTGTACACTGACTGGTGTCTCTCAGTCCCTCTCTCTCAGGGAGATATCTGTACACTGACTGGTGTCTCTCAGTCCCCGCTCCCTCAGGGAGATATCTGTACACTGACTGGTGTCTCTCAGTACCTCTCCCTCAGGGAGATATCTGTACACTGACTGGTGTCTCTCAGTACCTCTCCCTCAGGGAGATATCTGTACACTGACTGGTGTCTCTCAGTCCCTCTCTCTCAGGGAGATATCTGTACACTGACTGGTGTCACTCAGTCCCTCTCCCCCTGGGAGATATCTGTACACTGACTGGTGTCACTCAGTACCTCTCTCTCAGGGAGATATCTGTACACTGACTGGTGTCTCTCAGTCGCTCCCTCTCAGGGAGATATCTGTACTCTGACTGGTGTCTCTCTGTCCCTCTCCCTCAGGGAGATATCTGTACACTGACTGGTGTCACTCAGTACCTCTCCCTCAGGGAGATATCTGTACACTGACTGGTGTCTCTCAGTCCCTCCCTCTCAGGGAGATATCTGTACAATGACTGGTGTCTCTCAGTCCCTCACTCTCAGGGAGATACCTGCACACTGACTGGTGTCACTCAGTACCTCTCTCTCAGGAAGATATCTGTACACTGACTGGTATCTATCAGTCCCTCTCTCTCAGGGAGATACCTGTACACTGACTGGTGTCACTCAGTGCCTCTCTCTCAGGGACATATCTGTACACTGACTGGTGTCTCTCAGTCCCTCTCCCTCAGGGAGATATCTGTACACTGACTGGTGTCACTCAGTCCCTCTCTCTCAGGGAGATGTCTGTACACTGACTGGTGTCACTCAGTCCCTCTCTCTCAGGGAGATATCTGTACACTGACTGTTGTCTCTCAGTCCCTCTCTCTCAGGGAGATATCTGTACACTGACTGGTGTCTCTCAGTCCCTCTCCCTCAGGGAGATATCTGTACACTGACTGGTGTCTCTCAGTCCCTCTCCCTCAGGGAGATATCTGTACACTGACTGGTGTCACTCAGTCCCTCTCTCTCAGGGAGATATCTGTACACTGACTGGTGTCTCTCAGTCCCCTCTCTCAGGGAGATATTTGTACATTGACTGGTGTCTCTCAGTCCCCTCTCTCTCAGGGAGATATCTGTACACTGACTGGTGTCTCTCAGTCCCCTCTCTCTCAGTGAGGTATCTGTACACTGACTGTTGTCTCTCAGTCCCTCTCCCTCAGGGAGTTATCTGTACACTGACTGGTGCCTCTCAGTCCCTCTCGCTCAGGGAGATATCTGTACACTGACTGGTGTCACTCAGTACCTCTCCCTCAGGGAGATATCTGTACACTGACTGGTGTCTCTCAGTCCCTCTCCCTCAGGGAGATATCTGTACACTGACTGGTGTCTCTCAGCCCCTCGCCCTCTGGGAGATATCTGTACACTGACTGGTGTCACTCAGTCCCTCTCCCTCAGGGAGATATCTGTACACTGAATGGTGTCACTCAGTCCCCTCTCCCTCAGGGAGATATCTGTACACTGACTGGTGTCTCTCAGTCCCTCGCCCTCAGGGAGATATCTGTACACTGACTGGTGTCTCTCAGTCCCCTCTCTCTCAGGGAGATATCTGTACACTGACTGGTGTCTCTCAGTCCCTCTCTCTCTGGGAGATATCTGTACACTGACTGGTGTCTCTCAGTCCCCTCTCTCTCAGGGAGATATCTGTACACTGACTGGTGTCTCTCAGTCCCTCTCTCTCTGGGAGATATCTGTACACTGACTGGTGTCTCTCAGTCCCCTCTCTCTCAGGGAGATATCTGTACACTGACTGGTGTCTCTCAGTCCCTCTCTCTCTGGGAGATATCTGTACACTGACTGGTGTCTCTCAGTCCCCTCTCTCTCAGGGAGATATCTGTACACTGACTGGTGTCTCTCAGTCCCTCTCTCTCAGGGAGATATCTGTACACTGACTGGTGTCTCTCAGTCCCCTTTCTCTCAGGGAGATATCTGTACACTGACTGGTGTCTCTCTGTCCCCTCTCTCTCACGGAGATATCTGTACACTGACTGGTGTCTCTCAGTCCCTCTCTCTCTGGGAGATATCTGTACACTGACTGGTGTCTCTCAGTCCCCTCTCTCTCAGGGAGATATCTGTACACTGACTGGTGTCTCTCAGTCCCCTTTCTCTCACGGAGATATCTGTACACTGACTGGTGTCACTCTGTCCCTCTCCCTCAGGGAGATATCTGTACACTGACTGGTGTCTCTCAGTCCCCTTTCTCTCACGGAGATATCTGTACACTGACTGGTGTCACTCTGTCCCTCTCTCTCTGGGAGATATCTGTACACTGACTGGTGTCACTCTGTCCCTCTCTCTCAGGGAGATATCTGTACACTGACTGGTGTCACTCAGTCCCCTCAGGGAGATATCTGTACACTGACTGGTGTCTCTCAGTCCCCTCAGGGAGATATCTGTACACTGACTGGTGTCTTTCAGTCCCCTCAGGGAGATATCTGTACACTGACTGGTGTCTCTCAGTCCCCTCTCCCTCAGGGAGATATCTGTACACTGACTGGTGTCTCTCAGTCCCTCTCCCTCAGGGAGATATCTGTACACTGACTGGTGTCTCTCAGTCCCCTCTCCCTCAGGGAGATATCTGTACACTGACTGGTGTCTCTCAGTCCCTCTCCCTCTGGGAGATATCTGTACACTGACTGGTGTCACTCAGTCCCTCTCTCTCAGGGAGATATCTGTACACTGACTGGTGTCTCTCAGTCCCTCTCCCTCAGGGAGATATCTGTACACTGACTGGTGTCTCTCAGTCCCCTCTCCCTCAGGGAGATATCTGTACACTGACTGGTGTCACTCAGTCCCTCTCTCTCAGGGAGATATCTGTACACTGACTGGTGTCTCTCAGTCCCTCTCTCTCAGGGAGATACTGTACACTGACTGGTGTCTCTCAGTCCCTCTCTCTCAGGGAGATATCTGTACACTGACTGGTGTCTCTCAGTCCCTCTCTCTCAGGGAGATATCTGTACACTGACTGGTGTCTCTCAGTCCCCTCAGGGAGATATCTGTACACTGACTGGTGTCACTCTGTCCCTCTCTCTCAGGGAGATATCTGTACACTGACTGGTGTCACTCAGTCCCCTCAGGGAGATATCTGTACACTGACTGGTGTCTCTCAGTCCCCTCAGGGAGATATCTGTACACTGACTGGTGTCTCTCAGTCCCCTCTCCCTCAGGGAGATATCTGTACACTGACTGGTGTCACTCAGTCCCTCTCTCTCAGGGAGATATCTGTACACTGACTGGTGTCTCTCAGTCCCTCTCTCTCAGGGAGATATCTGTACACTGACTGGTGTCTCTCAGTCCCTCTCTCTCAGGGAGATATCTGTACACTGACTGGTGTCTCTCAGTCCTCTCTCTCAGGGAGATATCTGTACACTGACTGGTGTCTCTCAGTCCCCTCAGGGAGATATCTGTACACTGACTGGTGTCTCTCAGTCCCCTCTCTCTCAGGGAGATATCTGTACACTGACTGGTGTCACTCAGTACCTCTCCCTCAGGGAGATATCTGTACACTGACTGGTGTCTCTCAGTCCCTCTCTCTCAGGGAGATATCTGTACACTGACTGGTGTCTCTCAGTCCCCTCTCTCTCAGGGAGATATCTGTACACTGACTGGTGTCTCTCAGTCCCTCTCTCTCAGGGAGATATCTGTACACTGACTGGTGTCTCTCAGTCCCTCTCCCTCTGGGAGATATCTGTACACTGACTGGTGTCACTCAGTCCCCTCTCCCTCAGGGAGATATCTGTACACTGACTGGTGTCACTCAGTCCCCTCTCCCTCAGGGAGATATCTGTACAATGACTGGTGTCTCTCAGTCCCTCGCCCTCAGGGAGATATCTGTACACTGACTGGTGTCTCTCAGTCCCTCTGAGGGAGATATCTGTACACTGACTTGTGTCTCTCAGTCCCTCGCCCTCTGGGAGATATCTGTACACTGACTGGTGTCACTCAGTCCCTCTCCCTCAGGGAGATATCTGTACACTGACTGGTGTCACTCAGTCCCCTCTCCCTCAGGGAGATATCTGTACACTGACTGGTGTCACTCAGTCCCCTCTCCCTCAGGGAGATATCTGTACACTGACTGGTGTCTCTCAGTCCCTCTCTCTCTGGGAGATATCTGTACACTGACTGGTGTCTCTCAGTCCCTCTCTCTCAGGGAGATATCTGTACACTGACTGGTGTCACTCTGTCCCTCTCTCTCTGGGAGATATCTGTACACTGACTGGTGTCTCTCAGTCCCTCTCTCTCTGGGAGATATCTGTACACTGACTGGTGTCTCTCAGTCCCTCTCTCTCAGGGAGATATCTGTACACTGACTGGTGTCACTCTGTCCCTCTCTCTCAGGGAGATATCTGTACACTGACTGGTGTCTCTCAGAAAGTACCGAAAGCATCCCGAGACAATGCTTGCCGGGATCCAGGGCTCTGTATTTCAGCAAATGTTGTTCCATTTGGGATCGGCTGTGTTTCCTGTACGAGGACACCCATATCTCTCGGAACACCAACATTTAATGGTTTCTCAGCATTTAGAAATATATTTTTTCTATTCTTCCTACCAAAGTGAATAACTTCACATTTCTCCACATTATACTTCATTTGCCACCTTATTGCCCACTCACTTAACCTGTCTATAGCCCTTTGCAGCCTCTTTGTGGGCTCCTCACAGCTAACTGTCCCACGCAGATTTATATCGTCAGGAAACTTGGTTACATTGAGGGAGAGGCAGAGGCTGAGAGGCAGAGGGCGAGAGGCAGAGGGCGAGAGGGAGAGGGCGAGAGGCAGAGGGCGAGATGCAGAGGGCGAGAGGCAGAGGGCGAGAGGCAGAGGGCGAGAGGGAGAGGGCGAGAGGCAGAGAGCGAGATGCAGAGGGCGAGAGGCAGAGGGCGAGAGGCAGAGGGCGAGATGCAGAGGGCGAGAGGCAGAGGGCGAGAGGGAGAGGGAGAGAGGCAGAGGGCGAGATGCAGAGGGCGAGGCAGAGGGCGAGAGGCAGAGGGCGAGATGCAGAGGGCGAGAGGCAGAGGGCGAGAGGCAGAGGGCGAGCGGCAGAGGGCGAGAAGGAGAGGCAGAGAGGCAGAGGGCGAGAGGCAGAGGGCGAGAGGCAGAGGGAGAGAGGCAGAGGCGAGAGGCAGAGGGCGAGAGGCAGAGGGCGAGAGGCAGAGGGCGAGAGGCAGAGGGCGAGAGGCAGAGGGCGAGAGGGAGAGAGGGAGAGGGCGAGAGGCAGAGGGCGAGAGGCAGAGGGAGAGAGGCAGAGGGAGAGAGGCAGAGGGTGAGGGGCATGGGGCGAGAGGCAGAGGGAGAGAGGCAGAGGGCGAGAGGCATGGGGCGAGAGGCAGAGGGTGAGAGGCAGAGTGCGAGAGGCAGAGGGCGAGAGGCAGAGGCTGAGAGGCAGAGGGTGAGAGGCAGAGGGCGAGAGGGAGAGGGCGATAGGCAGAGTGCGAGATGCAGAGGGCGAGAGGCAGAGGGCGAGATGCAGAGGGCGAGGGGCATGGGGCGAGAGGCAGAGGGCGAGCGGCAGAGGGCGAGAGGCAGAGGGAGGGAGGCAGAGGGCGAGAGGCAGAGGGCGAGAGGCAGAGGGCGAGAGGCAGGGGGCGAGAGGCAGAGGGCGAGAGGCTGAGGGCGAGAGGCAGAGGGCGAGGGGCATGGGGCGAGAGGCAGAGGGCGAGAGGGAGAGAGCGAGAGCCAGATGGCGAGAGGCAGAGGGCGAGATGCAGAGGGCGAGGGGCATGGGGCGAGAGGCAGAGGGCGAGCGGCAGAGGGCGAGAGGCAGAGGGCGAGAGGCAGAGGGCGAGAGGCAGAGGGCAAGAGGCAGAGGGCGAGAGGCAGAGGGCGAGAGGCAGAGGGCGAGAGGGAGAGAGGGAGAGAGGGAGAGGGCGAGAGGGAGAGGGCGAGAGGCAGAGGGTGAGAGGCAGAGGGCGAGAGGCAGAGGGCGAGAGGGAGAGGGCGAGAGGGAGAGAGGGAGAGAGGCAGAGGGCGAGAGGGAGAGGGCGAGAGGGAGAGGGCGAGAGGGAGAGGGTGAGAGGGAGAGGGCGAGAGGCAGAGGGTGAGAGGCAGAGGGCGAGAGGCAGAGGGCGAGAAGGAGAGGGCGAGAGGGAGAGGGCGAGAGGCAGAGGGCGAGAGGGAGAGAGGGAGAGTGGGAGAGGGAGAGAGGGAGAGAGGGAGAGGGCGAGAGGCAGAGGGCGAGAGGCAGAGGGCGAGAGGCAGAGGGCGAGAGGCAGAGAGGGAGAGAGGCAGAGGGCGAGAGGCAGAGGGCGAGAGGCAGAGGGCGAGAGGGAGAGGGCGAGAGGGAGAGAGGGAGAGAGGGAGAGGGCGAGAGGCAGAGGGCGAGAGGGAGAGAGGGAGAGAGGGAGAGGGAGAGAGGGAGAGAGGGAGAGGGCGAGAGGCAGAGGGCGAGAGGCAGAGGGCGAGAGGGAGAGAGGCAGAGGGCGAGAGGCAGAGGGCGAGAGGCAGAGGGCGAGAGGCAGAGGGCGAGAGGGAGAGGGAGAGAGGCAGAGGGCGAGAGGCAGAGGGCGAGAGGCAGAGGGCGAGAGGCAGAGGGCGAGAGGCAGAGGGCGAGAGGCAGAGGGCGAGAGGAAGAGGGCGAGAGGGAGAGGGCGAGAGGGAGAGGGCGAGAGGGAGAGGGCGAGAGGCAGAGGCCGAGAGGCAGAGGGCGAGAGGCAGAGGGCGAGAGGGAGAGGGCGAGAGGGAGAGGGAGAGAGGGAGAGGGCGAGAGGGAGAGGGAGAGGGCGAGAGGGAGAGGGAGAGAGGGAGAGGGCGAGAGGCAGAGGGCGAGAGGCAGAGGGCGAGAGGCAGAGGGCGAGAGGGAGAGGGCGAGAGGCAGAGGGCGAGAGGGAGAGGGAGAGGGCGAGAGGGAGAGGGCGAGAGGCAGAGGGCGAGAGGCAGAGGGCGAGAGGCAGAGGGCGAGAGGGAGAGGGCGAGAGGGAGAGGGAGAGGGCGAGAGGCAGAGGGCGAGAGGCAGAGGGCGAGAGGGAGAGGGCGAGAGGCAGAGGGCGAGAGGGAGAGGGCGAGAGGCAGAGGGCGAGAGGGAGAGGGCGAGAGGCAGAGGGCGAGAGGGAGAGGGCGAGAGGCAGAGGGCGAGAGGGAGAGGGAGAGAGGGAGAGGGCGAGAGGGAGAGGGAGAGAGGGAGAGGGCGAGAGGCAGAGGGCGAGAGGCAGAGGGCGAGAGGCAGAGGGCGAGAGGGAGAGGGCGAGAGGCAGAGGGCGAGAGGGAGAGGGCGAGAGGCAGAGGGCAATAAGGGAGAGGGCGAGAGGCAGAGGGCGAGAGGGAGAGGGCGAGAGGCAGAGGGCGAGAGGGAGAGAGGGAGAGGGCGAGAGGGCGAGAGGGAGAGGGAGAGAGGGAGAGGGCGAGAGGCAGAGGGCGAGAGGCAGAGGGCGAGAGGGAGAGGGCGAGAGGGAGAGGGCGAGAGGCAGAGGGCGAGAGGGAGAGGGCGAGAGGCAGAGGGCGAGAGGGAGAGGGCGAGAGGGAGAGGGCGAGAGGCAGAGGGCGAGAGGCAGAGGGCGAGAGGGAGAGGGAGAGAGGGAGAGGGCGAGAGGCAGAGGGCGAGAGGCAGAGGGCGAGAGGGAGAGGGAGAGAGGGAGAGGGCGAGAGGCAGAGGGCGAGAGGGAGAGGGAGAGAGGGAGAGGGCGAGAGGCAGAGGGCGAGAGGCAGAGGGAGAGAGGCAGAGGGAGAGAGGGAGAGGGCGAGAGGGAGAGGGTGAGAGGCAGAGGGCGAGAGGGAGAGGGCGAGAGGGAGAGGGAGAGAGGCAGAGGGCGAGAGGCAGAGGGCGAGAGGCAGAGGGCGAGATTGAGGTGGTTGATATTGAGGCTTTGGAAAGGGTGCAGAGGAGGAGGAGGCACTAGACTAATTCCCAGTCTAAAGCATCTTAGTTATCAAGATAGGCTGAAAGAGTTGGGACTTTCTACCTTAGAGAAGCGTAGACCACACGACTAAAAAATGATTGCTTTCCCCACCTTCCAGCGGCCATTGTACCATCAATCACGCTCAGGGCAGGTACAGCATGGGTTCGATCCAGAGTAAAGCTCCCTCTACACTCTCCCATCAAACACTCCCAGGGCAGGTACAGCACGGGTTAGATACAGAGTAAATCTCCCTCTACACTGTCCCATCAACACTTCCAGGGCAGGTAAAGCACGGGTTAGATCCAGAGTAAAGCTCCCTCTGCACTGTCCCCATCAATCACGCCCAGGGCAGGAACAGCATGGGTTCGATCCAGAGTAAAGCTCCCTCTCCACTGTCCCATCAATCACGCCCAGGGCAGGTACAGCACAGGTTAGATACAGAGTAAAGCTCCCTCTACACTGTCCCATCAAACACTCTCAGGGCAGGTACAGCACAGGTTAGATACAGAGTAAAGCTCCCTCTACACTGTCTCATCAAACACTCCCAGAGCAGGTACAGCACGGGTTAGATACAGAGTAAAGCTCCCTCTACACTGTCCCATCAAACACTCTCAGGGCAGGTTCAGCATGGGTTAGGTACAGAGTAAAGCTCCCTCTACACTGCCCCATCAAACACTCTCAGGGCAGGTTCAGCATGGGTTAGGTACAGAGTAAAGCTCCCTCTACACTGTCCCATCAAACACTCCCACAGCAGGTACAGCACGGGTTAGATACAGAGTAAAGCTCCCTCTACACTGTCCCATCAAACACTCCCAGGGCAGGTACAGCACGTGTTAGATACAGAGTAAAGCTCCCTCTACACTGCCTCATCAAACACTCCCAGGGCAGGTACAGCACGGGTTAGGTACAGAGTAAAGCTCCTCTACACTGCCCCATCAAACACTCCCAGGGCAGGTACAGCACGGGTTAGGTACAGAGTAAAGCTCCCTCTACACTGTCCCATCAAACACTCCCAGAGCAGGTACAGCACGGGTTAGATACAGAGTAAAGCTCCCTCTACACTGCCTCATCAAACACTCCCAGGGCAGGTACAGCACGGGTTAGATACAGAGTAAAGCTCCCTCTACACTGTCCCATCAAACACTCCCAGGGCAGGTACAGCACGGGTTAGATACAGAGTGAGGCTCCCTCTACACTGTCCCATCAAACATTTCCAGGGTTGGTACAGCACGGGTTAGATACAGAGTAAAGCTCCCTCTACACTGTCCCATCAAACAATCAAACACTCCCAGGGCAGGTACAGCACGGGTTAGGTACAGAGTAAAGCTCCCTCTACTCTGTCCCGTCAAACACTCCCAGGGCAGGTACAGCACGGGTTAGCTACAGAGTAAAGCTCCCTCTACACTGCCCCATCAAACACTCCCAGGGCAGGTACAGCACGGGTTAGGTACAGAGTAAAGCTCCCTCTACACTGCCCCATCAACACTCCCAGGGCAGGTACAGCACAGGTTAGGGACAGAGTAAAGCTCCCTCTACACTGCCCCATCCAACACTCCCAGGACAGGTACAGCACGGGTTAGGTATAGAGTAAAGCTCCCTCTACACTGTCCCATCAAACACTCCCAGGACAGGTACAGCATGGGTTAGATACAGGGTAAAGCTCCCTCTACAGTGTCTCATCAAACACTCCCAGAGCAGGTACAGCACGGGTTAGATACAGCGTAAAGCTCCCTCTACACTGTCCCATCAAACACTCCCAGAGCAGGTACAGCACGGGTTAGATACAGAGTAAAGCTCCCTCTACACTCTCTCATCAAACACTCCCAGGGCAGGTGCAGCACGTGTTAGATACAGAGTAAATCTCCCTCTACACTGCCTCATCAAACACTCCCAGGGCAGGTACAGCACGGGTTAGGTACAGAGTAAAGCTTCCTCTGCACTGCCCCATCAAACACTCCCAGGGCAGGTACAGCACGGGTTAGGTACAGAGTAAAGCTCCCTCTACACTGTACCATCAAGCACTCCCAGAGCAGGTACAGCACCGGTTAGACACAGAGTAAAGCTCCCTCTACACTGTCCCATCAAACACTCCCGGGGCAGGTACAGCACGGGTTAGATACAGAGGGAAGCTCCCTCTACACTGTTCCAGCAAACACTCCCAGGGCAGGTACAGCACGGGTTAGATACAGAGTAAAGCTCCCTCTACACTGTCCCATCAAACATTTCCAGGGCTGGTACAGCACGGGTTAGATACAGAGTAAAGCTCCCTCTACACTATCCCATCAAACACTCAAACACTCCCAGGGCAGGTACAGCACGGGTTTGGTACAGAGTAAAGCTCCCTCTACACTTTCCCATCAAACACTCCCAGGGCAGGTACAGCACGGGTTAGATACAGAGTAAAGCTCCCTCTACACTGCCCCATCAAACACTCCCAGGGCAGGTACAGCACGGGTTAGGTACAGAGTAAAGCTCCCTCTACACTGTCCCATCAAACACTCCCAGGGCAGGTACAGCACGGGTTAGATACAGAGTAAAGCTCCCTCTACACTGTCCCATCAAACACTCCCAGGGCAGGTGCAGCACAGGCTAGATACAGAGTAAAGCTCCCTCTACACTGTCCCATCAAACACTTCCAGGGCAGGTACAGCACGGGTTAGATACAGAGTAAAGCTCCATCTACAGTCTCCCATGCAGGTTGTTGTCAAAAGGAATCATAAAACTCCAGAAATGGTGTAATGATGGATTGTCAAAGAACAAAATCCTTAAAGTGGAGACAGGGTTTTAATTGAAGAGGGTGAGGGGCTGGTGTTAGAATGGGCTTCCTCGGGAGACGCAGGCGGTGAGGCTCCGGCTTCCTCTTCCTCCTCGCCTGGGGCATCGCTGCCACTGGCAGGTTGAGGGACAGGCTGGTCAGCTGGTGGTTCACTATCTGAAAGCAGGTAGTTACAAGAGTGGCTTTAGCGTGAGGACAGGGGGGCAGTAAGGGAGCAAGGACTGGAGACAGTTAGTAAGTTGGATTGAAAGTGTAAAAGGCTGGTGTTTTGAGGGGCGAGTGGTGTGAGAGAGGAGAGAAAGCTGATGACCATACCACTGCTGTCCCCAAGGGGGTCGACCACTCCAGCGGTCATGGCACGTATGGCTGACAACGATCCTGTGCACTCTCGCCTCCAAATTGGTGAGGATGTGTAGATCAGCTGGTCGTCCTCCTCCCGTGCGTTGCTGCTCCCGGCTGTTCTGAGAGAGCTTGGCCTGCAAGAAAAAGGAAGGCATCTGAGTGAATGTGCTTGCCTGATGTGCCTCCCATAGTTGAATAGCCCTTAGTGTATGCAGATTCTGAGGGGGATTGACAGGGTAGATGCTGAGAGGATGTTTCCCCTCGTGGGGCAATCTAGAACGAGGGGGCACAGTTTCAGGATAAGGGGTCGCCCATTTAAGGCGGAGATGAGGAGGAATTTCTTCTCCCAGAGGATGGGGAATCTGTGGAATTCTCGACCCCAGAGCGCTGTGGAGGCGGAGTCAGTGAATATATTCAAGGCGGAGATAGACAGATAGGGGAGTCAAGGGTCATGGGGAACAGGCAGGTAAGGGAAGTTGAGGCCAAGATCAGATCAGCCATGATGTTATTGAGGGGGAAGAGATAGAGAGAGAGAGCAGCTGCAAACTCACTCAGACACCAATGACAGCCAGGAATTGAAAACATCATCAAAATGGCTGCTGTGGGGGGAGGGGTGGGTGGTGAGCTCATCAAAATGGACACAGCCGGCAGGAATTGACATCATCAAAAATTGACACTCCTAGGCTGCACCCCTTCAAAATGGGTCTGAGAGCGAGAGAGTGACAGACAGGGACAGACATAGAGAGACAGAGAGAGATAGACAGAGAGAGATAGAGAGAGTTTGCAAAAGCTGGTGTTTGTGTGAGATGTGGTTCAGGTCTATTATTATCAGCTGTTGCTGGATTAAACCCTATTGATTTCATTCGGGCCTGGTCCACATGTAATGTTGGTGTGTGTATGTGACTTTTTTGCACTTTATTGGTGACTCTCAGTCACCCAGGGAGATATCTGTACACTGACTCGTGTCTCTCAGTCCCTCTCGCTCAGCGAGATATCTGTACCTTGACTGGTGTCTCTCAGTCCCTCTCTCCCAGGGAGATATTTGTGCACTGACTCGTGTCTCTCAGTCCCTCTCGCTCAGCGAGATATCTGTACACTGACTCGTGTCTCTCTGTCCCACTCCCTCGGGGAGATATCTGTACACTGACTGGTGTCTCTCAGTCCCTCTCTCTCAGGGAGATATCTGTACACTGACTGGTGTCTCTCAGTACCTCTCCCTCTGGGAGATATCTGCACACTGACTGGTGTCACTCAGTACCTCTCCCTCAGGGAGATATCTGTACACTGACTGGTGTACCGCTCTCTCTATGTGCCTCTCTGTATATTGATCTCTCTCTATAGTTCTGTATCTCTCTCTACCTTTCCGTTATTAATTTATAATTTTATATTTCTTGAAATCTCTACACCTTCTCTCTTTGAAACTCTCAGAATGCCTGTTCTCAATTTCTCTCAGGCCTATTATTTGAGAGAGACATTTTAAAGTTAAACAGAACCTGCTCCAAAGTCACAGGAGATGCAGAACTAGAATGTGTGGTAACACCTTCTGCCTCATCTGGTCTGGTTTTGTATATTCCACCATCTTGTGTGTTTCAAGACTCTGGCGTTGGCCAGACATTGATTACCCATTCCATTGTCTTGGGCTGTTTACTATGAACATCTTAACCTGTTTCTGATCTACACAGGATGCAACAGATCAGAGTGCTGGCCTGGGCAAAACCGGCACCTCCATTCAACAATGGCACTGCAATGATATCATACAGTTCAACAATGCAGGAATGTCGCAAACAGCATTTGATCCCATATCCTCCATTAACTTTAAACACTCAAACCTTTCAGGTGAAGAAACTACATTTACCAGCTAGATTCCAAACCACAACTTCAATTGTTTAAGGCATAAAAAATGTCACAGAAATGTGATTTATTGTTGTTATTTTACAATTTACAAATATACACACAATTTGTGTCACTGAATTATAAACAAAAAGCAGGAAAAGCTATGACTTAACAGAAATAAACATTGGTTTTGCTGTCCAGTAAGAAAGACAAGTCAGACTGACTTGGAAATGTTCACTCATATGTTGACGTAATGATTTATAATTTACCAATTTCGCTTCTGATGCTTTTCTCTCAAACATTCCCCACAATATTAATCCCTGCTCTTATCACGAGGAGTGTTGAATTATTTTAGGTATTTTGCAATTAATAGCGGGAAGCAAACTTCATTGTACTCACAATTTTTAATCTTCTATTTCAAACATTCAACCGAAATCGAATTGTACATTATCAGAGTATTTTCTGTGTCTTTCTCTATAAAAAAAGAGTGGTTTCTTCTAAAGTAGCTTCCTGCAATTTTTATACATCATTACGTAACTCTTGTTTCGATTAACACTCAATTAACCTGTGGAGCCTATACTCATTGGAGTTTAGAAGAATGAGAGGGGATCAACATCAGTAGAGATACATAAATTAATGCAGGGCGCTGGGGGAGAGAGGTTACTGAGTGACTGTGTGAGGGAGCTGGGTTAACGTAGAGGCATAGTCAGTAAGACAGGGCGCTGGGGGAGTGGGGTTACTGAGTGACTGTGAGGGAGCTGGATTAACATCAGTAGAGATACAGTCAGTAACACAGGGCACTGGGGGAGAGGGGTTACTGAGTGACAGTGTGAGGGAGCTGGATTAACATCAGTAGAGATACAGTCAGTAACACAGGGCACTGGGGAGAGGGTTTACTGAGTGACTGTGTGAGGGAGCAGGATTAACATCAGTAGAGATACAGTCAGTAACACAGGGCGCTGGGGGAGAGAGGTTACTGAGTGACTTGTGAGGGAGCTGGATTAACATCAGTAGAGATACAGTCAGTAACACAGGGCACTGGGGAGTGGGGTTACTGAGTGACTTGTGAGGGAGCAGGATTAACATCAGTAGAGATACAGTCAGTAACACAGGGCGCTGGGGGAGAGGGGTTACTGAGTGACAGTGTGAGGTAGCTGGATTAACATCAGTAGAGATACAGTCAGTGACACAGGGCGCTGGGGGAGAGGGGTTAGTGAGTGGCAGTGTGGGGGAGCTGGATTAACATCAGTAGAGATACAGTCAGTAAGACAGGGCGCTGGGGGAGAGGGGTTACTGAGTGACAGTGTGAGGGAGCTGGGTTAAGTTCAGTAGAGATACAGTCAGTAAGACAGGGCGCTGGGGGAGATGGGTTACTGAGTGACAGTGTGAGGGAGCTGGATTAACATCAGTAAAGATACAGTCAGTAAGACAGGGCGCTGGGGGAGAGGGGTTACTGAGTGACAGTGTGAGGGAGCTGGATTAACATCAGTAAAGATACAGTCAGTAAGACAGGGCGCTGGGGAGAGGGGTTACTGAGTGACAGTGTGAGGGAGCTGGATTAACATCAGTAAAGATACAGTCAGTAAGACAGGGCGCTGGGGGAGAGGGGTTACTGAATTACAGTGTGAGGGAGCTGGATTAACATCAGTAGAGATACAATCAGTAAGACAGGGCGCTGGGGGAGAGGGTTACTGAGTGACAGTGTGGGGGAGCAGGATTAACATCAGTAGAGATACAGTCAGTAACACAGGGCGCTGGGGGAGTGGGGTTACTGAATTACAGTGTGGGGGAGCAGGGTTAAGTTCAGTAGAGATACAGTCAGTAACACAGGACGCTGGGGGAGAGGGTTACTGAGTGGCAATGTGGGGGAGCAGGATTAACATCAGTAGAGATACAGTCAGTAACACAGGGCACTGTGGGAGAGTGTTACTGAGTGGCAGTGTGAGGGAGCTGGATTAACATCAGTAGAGATACAGTCAGTAACACAGGGTGCTGGGGGAGAGGGTTACTGAGTGGCAGTGTGAGGGAGCTGGAGTAACATCAGTAGAGATACAGTCAGTAACACAGGGCGCTGAGGGAGAGGGTTACTGAGTGGCAGTGTGTGGGAGCTGGATTAACATCAGTAGAGAAACAGCGAGAGAGTGAGAAACAGTGAGAGAGAGATAAACAGCGAGAGAGAGAAACAGCGAGAGAGAGAGAAACAGTGAGAGAGAGATAAACAGCGAGAGAGAGAAACAGCGAGAGAGAGAGAAACAGCGAGAGAGAGAGAGAGAGAGAGAGCGAGAGAGAAACAGCGAGAGAGAGAGCGAGAAACAGCGAGAGAGAAACAGCGAGAGAGAGATACAGCGAGAGAGAAACAGCGAGAGAGAGAGCGAGAGAGAGCGAGAGAGAAACAGCGAGAGAGAAACAGCGAGAGAGAGAAACAGCGAGAGAGAAACAGCGAGAGAGAGAGCGAGAGAGAAACAGTGAGAGAGAGCGAGAGAGAAACAGCGAGAGAGAGAGAGAGCGAGAGAGAAACAGCGAGAGAGAGCGAGAGAGAAACGGCGAGAGAGAGAGTGAGAGAGAAACAGCGAGAGAGAGAGCAAGAGAGAAACAGCGAGAGAGAGAGAAACAGCGAGAGAGAGAAACAGCGAGAGAGAAACAGCGAGAGAGACAGCGAGAGAGAGACACCGAGAGAGAGAGACAGCGAGAGAGAGAGAGAGACAGTGAGAGAGACAGCGAGAGAGACAGCGAGAGAGAGAGAGAGAGAGACATCAAGAAACATATTATTCAACAAGCTAAGCCAAACAACCCCAGATTTCAAGGAATTGGATGATCTGTCAAAATTGAGATTAGTCCTAGGAGAAGGAGACAGACCATACCTTGGGGCCAAATATGTAACAACATGTCACAACCTGAGGACTGTTTAAAATTAAGACTGTTTAAAATTAATATTGAACGTACCAAATGAAGTACAAAGACTGTTTAAAATTAATATTGTTTAAAAGTAATATTGTATGTACCCAACAAATGTCAAATCGATTGACACCTACAGAATGTTGGAAAACTGTACCTTTTTGCTATGTAAGCTTTGGCAATATGGTTCTCTGTAAACTTTCATGCCAATAAAGCATTTTAATTGGAAATTGGAATTGGAATTGGAGAGAGAGACAGCGAGAGAGAGAATGCATGCAGAGCCGAACTAGGCAGATACCCACTGATAATAAACATCCAAAAACGAGCACTAAACTTCCTAAATCACCTCAAATCTAGCTCCCCAGACACCCTTCATTTCAAAGCCTTTCAGACCCAAGAGCTAAACCCAGAAAAAAGTCCCCTGAGTCAGCTGCTACTGAAACTAAGTACTCAGCCGGACCCTGACCAGCCCCAGACCAACACAGCCGTCCAAACACCAATCCGAGTGAACCAAATCATTAAAAAATGCAAAGAAACCTACCTGGAACATTGGAACAAAATAACCGAAAGCCAAAGCAGATTAGAATGTTACCGGGCCCTAAAAAGAGAATATAAACTGGCAGACTACCTCACGACCATCAGAGACACAA